>NW_021837039.1:27500-47500 GCF_006345805.1 Octopus sinensis | reverse complement strand
TATATATATATATATATATATATATATATATATATATATATATTTCTTCACTACCTCGCCTCACTTTATTTTATACAAAACTCACTTTCACTCCTTTTTACTCTCTGCACCCGTCCATTACAACAAATTTTATTTTACAGCTATGAATTTGTTCTTGTTTGGTTTTTAATGTTATTATCAAACCATTTTGTGTATGTTTCTTAAGTTCTAAAATGGCTTTTTCACCTGGATTTTTTTCTTGACGGCAGAAAATATATAAATATTTTCTTTCTTCAAGGCATAATACTTCGTTTTATTCAACTAAATACACTCGTTATTCATGTTTGTGTTACATTATTTTTCAATGATCAATCGATTTCTCCAAAAGATTCTATCAGTTTTGAAATGTGAACAAACTCTTCTACAATCAGTTTTCAAAGTTTATTTGATGATTTCTCTACTGATTCACACGGTACCATGTAAAACCATTGTACTTCTTCATAAATTCACTCTTATCTGGCGACCAGTTCCATAAAACTTGCAGCTGCGGTTTCTGATGTTTTGAACTTGAAATAAAGTATTTCGCTTATTTTCTCCATATATGTCTCTGTGGGTGAGGGGTGATCAGAGAGGAAGAGAAAGAGAGAGAGAGAGAGAAAGAGGTAGAGAGCGAGAGAAATGTCTTAAAAGAAACCTTTTTTAACGAAGACTGTAATATGGATAATAGTACTGTGATGCTTATCATCACTAATGAGGTCTAACAAATCCGAAACATGTCCATTACTGTCATCATGCTCGAAAATAAAGATCGGATTTCATTGGAGATTGAGAAAAGAGAAACATTAATTCGCACTTTCCTGTTAATAACTCTCCTGGCATATTGTGGTTTACGCACGGTAAATTCCATTGGATAAGTTCTCCTTGTCCTATTGTATTTCAAAATGTGGAATATTTCACTCTTATTTTATCATCATATTACAAGACAAAGTTGCTTTCAATGATCTCACATGAACTGCGGAACTTTTGTGTGCAGTGCTTCCAGATCCTATCATAGAGTTAACTGTTTACAATATTCTATACGTCAAACCAATGAACCCTCTATGGCAAACAATAAATATTCCAAATAGTTTTCTAAAGACCTCAGAGATGCTACAAAAGCTACAAGATAAAGAAATACTATCCATCTTTCTCTCTCTCCCTCTCTTTCTCTCTCTCTCCCTCTCTCCCTCTCTCTCTCTCTCTCTCTCTCTCTCTCTCTCTCTCTCTGGCACTATCTCCCTGTCTTATTCTCTCTTCTGAAGTTTGCTGTAAACAGGTAATTATCAAATTGACAACTGAAATGTACCAGGCAACAAATAAGTAATGTGCAACAACGACACATCAACTCTAGAATTTACTCCTTATCTCTGTGAAATATATTTCCAAGGACAATTATTGCAAATATAATTGTACAGACGTAGAAATACAAGAACGTAATGTATTTATTTATGATGGAATTACTCAATACATAAATAGCTAATACGTCAACGCTCACAGAAATAAGGTGGAGGTTGATGGTATACTGAGTGCATGGTTCTTCCTACACTTTCATTACGTAGTTCCAATACATTTCGAACCATGATCATCCAATTTACTTCCCAGAATACACCTGAAATAGAGCCTTTCTTTAAAAAATGCCTTACATAGAAACAATTATTTACGGTATATTTTAGACTAAAATGGAAAATTAAGAAGCTGCCAGAGGGTATGCCTACTCTAAAATTCTCTGTTATTGTGACTGTAACAAAAGGACAACAGCATGAAAACAGAAAATAATTGAGGAGATAAAATAATCACAAGAATGCATGCTGTTCATCTGCAGAAAATTGAGAGATTATATTTAAGATTGTTGTTGTTGTTGCTCTCGTCGTCGTCATCGTTGTTGTTGTTGTTGTTGGCATTGTTATCATTATTACATACTTGAAGAGAGCTCCTGCTCGTGACAACGTTATTCATAACACTTATAAAAGCATCAGCTGCAAGAAAAATTTTCTAAATAATGATAACAATATAATGGTACGATATATATCGGAAGCTGTAAAGAAAAACAGATTGTGTCATCAACTAAAAGAATTTTGGATCGTTAGATAACTTCTAACTGGACAGCTTGGTCCTCTGTCCTTATTCCAATGGCTTGAGTAAGGATTTATTTAAGATTTCTTAGCAGATGGTAGGAACATACAGGGAAGTTCGCTAAAATGTATTTTGCGTAATTTATTAGCGTAATTGACTTCATGCACTGCAGTAACAGAGGACTGTCTGGATGTATAACAACTTTTAATGATGTCAATAAAGATTTTTACGTGGAGAATGATGCAATTTAACACCACCACAAAGTTTAAATGACCTCAACTTATATGCTTTGAACGAGTTTCTGAAAATATTCGTTGGCGATAGTGAAGGGCGTTTCCATAATGCTTATAAAAGTTCAATAAAACAATAGATTTACAAAACGTTCATAGTAAGAACGTGTGGTCCTCTGCAACAACTGACATTTCTGTTTATTTGTTGACGAGTGATAACAATTCACAGTAAACTCAGTCTTCCTGTACCCATCCTAGTTACATCTTTATCATCTTTGCAATTTCGCTTAGAAATTCTTCAATACAAAACAGTAAATGCAACTCCGATGTTAACAGATGAATTACCAAATGCCCTTTTATATTCTTATATTCTTAGAAAATATGAGTACGAATACCATTCTATTGCACCCGGAAGTAAATTATTTTTAAGATGATTTGAATCAGCTTATCTTTTGGGATTACCTTCTCGTGAGCAAATACTAAATGCTTTTTCTCTTATAATGTTCATGTCAACCTGTAACCAGGAATAGCCTACTGAAAGACTCTAGACCTTCAGGAATTCATTGCATCAATGCATTCCAGAAATTAAGAGTGACAGCAGAAGAGGAGACAGAGTATTGATGCCTACAGTGAATATAGTTCCAAGTCATATAACTCAACCCTTTATATTGAAGATAAAGCAGTTCCATAGTATTCTTCCCATTGTTGCGAAAATAACAGATCTCGACACATATGTTAGATCTGAAATATATTTGTCAAAAAAAAATATTGAATGTGTTCTTTAGTAGAAATAAGAACAGTGGAAACCTGTGATAACTAATTAACAAAACAGACTGACAAATTGTTTCTTTTCCCTCTAAAATAGATGTAAAAAATGTTGCTGGTAGAGAACTTTAGATTTAATGCGCATTTAATATTTGTTGATAGAGTAAGAGGTTGTATACGCCGTTCTGTAACTATATCCTATTAGAGAAGGTAGTAAATATTTGGCTTCCATCTCTGCCATAATATATACATACATATTGTAAATATTTGTAAACGACTACCTGTAATATATTGTGAAATAATATCGTTCTTGTAAACTGCATTCCGTAAAATGGTGTAAAATGTAAACGTTGGTGTAAACGGATACTCTATATTTTTATGAAATGTTTTGAATAACCCTGTAAAATGCAGTAGTATCATGTTATAAAATGTAATGTAATATTACACACTGCAAGCTGTATAGTTTTTCTGTAATGTAAATATTGCTGTTTACTACAACTGTTATATTACAGTAAAATGTGTACATGATCTTTAATTGCAACCTATGCTCTATTATAAAAGCAAATGCTGTCGAAACTTCCAGCCTACACCACATAGTTTAGCGTCGTACATATTGCTTGTCTTAGTATAATTCTCAATTCTAAATCTCATTCTCGATCTGCCAAGCTTACTCTTAGCGCACATTCAATCCCTCACTATTTTTTTTATAATACTCGCACCTTCCGCTTCCCCTTCTCGCTTACTCTCTCTCTCTCTCTCTCTCTCTCTCTCACTCTCTCTCTCTTTAACGTTCAATTTTATTCGAATGTTACGAACAAGAAACAATATTAAAAAAACAACCCATACTCTGGTGTTTTATTATATTGGATTACACGTGTTGCTAACTGTACCAGTCGAAGGCAGCATATTGTTTTGGATATTTGTAGATAGATTACTAATTATCACAAGGAAAGTGGTCTGTTCATTCATTACCTCATAATGCCACAAATATTTACGCTATTTGATCGAGATACCAGATAAAGAGTAAAATACATTTAAAGCGCTAACACTTTTCAAAAAGCAATCTGATAATAACAACGACTTCACAAAATATCAAATTATATTTGTTAAGGTAGTGTTACATTAGATATAATGTAATAAAAATTTATTCTGTTGAGTACTATTTACATTTTCCTTACATTAGTTTATTCTTAATACTACCTGCAAATACAAACGCATATTATTTTCAGAAGGGAAAGGTTGACAATGACGTAGAATTTTCGGTTTAGCTGCTTTCCTCACACAGCATATTACGTTTGATGTTTATAGTATAAAAAGAAATAGCTTGATTTTCTAGTCAGGGTTCATTCCAACGTATATGCAACAGAGGTGAGGGGAAACTAGATTCGTATAGAAATACAGCTCAGATATAGATGATATTCAGAAATTTAAGTGGCCGGGTTTCGAATATTAGGTTAAACTGAGTAAGATGTATGTATATAAGTATTGACTATAGATAAAGAACGGTGCAGTTACTTCTGGTGTTTGCATAAAATTTTTTTTTGTACAGGTGTAACTACAAACTAATATATATACACACATCTTTTGATATATATATATATATTGTGCGTCTATGTATGTATGTATATATATGTATGAATGTATGAATCTGTGTATATATGTACGTATGTACATATATATATATATATATATATAATATATATATATATATTGGGTGCGATAGGTAAATCGCCATTTTGTAATTTTTTATTCGCGCATGTACGTTGTCTGTTTTTGATTTTGTCGACTACACAGTATAGTCGGATCAATTGGACACCGTCTGTGAGAAATACAGCACCATGACGCAGTTCACTCTGCCAGAAATTTTGGAACAACATGCTGTAATGCTTGGCATCTGCGCCGGAATCTCTAATACGAATAATTGAAAGTATTTGGTGCCAATCTGAGGACAGTGCAGAGGATTCAGAAGGAGTTGGATGAGTCTAATGGTGATTACGATGGTACGACAGTTCGGAAAATTCACTCTGATTATTCTGATAAGAAAAGAACTCCTGAATTTGTTGGTGAGACCCAAGCCATGATTGACAACGATCAAGTAATCAAATCCATCGCCAGATATATAGGAGTGTCTGAGATTTTTATCAGGCAGGTAGAGCATGAAAACATTTGGTATTCCTCATACAAGATGAGAAAGGGTCAGCTTTTAACCCCAAGCCATCAAGGACAAGAGGAAAGACTGCGCTACAAACTTTTGAACAAGCTCAAACAAGCTCTCCTACCGAACATGCTTTGGTTTTCTCAAACGAGAAAAATGTCTGCCAGGATCAGATGGTAAATACAGAAAAAACCGTTGGCTTATTGTATCCAAAAACATGCACTGGGAGTGATAAAAATCAAACATCCAGTCAACATCATGGTGTTTGGAGTGATCACTAGTTTGTATGTAAATGAATATGCCTCCGTTCATCTTCCCACATGGCCTCACACTCAACACGGAGGCCTACATCAAGTGCCTGGCGGAAGTAGTGCTGCCCTGCATCAAGGGGGTGGCTACTGGAAGATCCTATGTCTGGCAGCAGGACTCTGCCCCATGGCACACAAGCAGGGGAAGCGAGTCATGGCTGTCAGACAATTTCTGAGACCACATCACCCCTAACATCTGTCCACCTAACTCCCCAGACTGCAACCTCATTCATTATTATGTGTGGGGCACAGAACTGAAGGCAAGGAATATAGTATCATTCACCAACTTAAACAAGCAATTTTATTGAATAAACTTATTCTTTAGTATTTCAAGACATTTTTACGTAATTTTGGTAAATATATCTGTTAAAATGAAATGTATTATTTTCATTTTTGCATAGTTTAGACGGTGAATAAATTGTAACTCCCCATCCACCCAGTATGTAATCTCTTAAACAATTATGAGGAAGATAGTTAAATGTAGTTATAATAGAATTTTATAGTAGGATTAGATACGGATATACCAGGAACCAAGAATTTATTAAACAATATTACCTTAAAAGGAATAGACAGGCCACATTTAATCTAACATAAAACTCTAAATCCTAAACACTATTTTAAATATCTAGTTACAGCTAGATTTAAGAGTGTCTAGTTATTATCTCCCCTTGGAGTCAACCTCTCTAATATTATTAGTCTTAGAGAATTTTTCAGAAAATTTTATTTTATTTATCTTATATCCATAATACTTAGCGCATGACAGAGGGAGCCGCCATTTGCACAGGAACAAGGAGTAAAAATTATGTCGATAAGTATTCTTCCTTTATTAATTTTTACTAGATTTTTTACTAGTTTTATTCAATAAATTTATAACGTATATAGTATTTTATACTAAATAATCTTTTTAAATACTATTAACTCACGTTTGACATTAAAAATGGAAATTAATACTTGTATAGATTGGGGTAAATTTTACACTAAATTATTAATTCCCGTAATGTTTATATAGATAGGTTGTAGGATTTGGTGTGTTTCTAATATAGTCGTTGAGGGTTTTCTAAGGTTTAGCATTTTCTATATATACATCGGTAATGTAATTTTAGGTGTTCAATTGTTTAAATTTTTTTAAATTAAAAAATTTTCTTTTAATATATTTGTAATTTATATATTTTTATTATATTTTTATTCATATTCTTATTTCTTTATTGAATATGACTTATAATATGTATTTTTAACTTTGATCCGTTAGTAATAATAACAATAAGATAAATAGCCTGAGCACGCACTGGTGGATTTAGGTTGTTGATAAACAACCCACCAGCGGAGAAACACGTGTAGCGTTGATTAAAAATATCTTCTTTCTCCACAGACTTATAACAGGTAAGTGATATGTATTTTTTCAAGTAATTTTATTGCATTTTATAGTAGTTTTTTTTAATGCTTATATTACTTTATTGGATATAACTTTCTATGTGTATCCATACAATAAGGTTATCTGAAATAGGAGTTGCAGTTCTATTGGTAAAATTCCCAATTTTTATTATTATATATATATATAAATATATATATATAAATATATATATATAATTATACATATATATATATATATATATAATATATATATATATATATAATATATATAATATATATATTGAAAATGAAGACGAGAGTGGAGATTTATTCAAATCCAAAACCTTTTATTAAAAAATGTTTTCTTCAGAATATATAATAATGACCAGCATGTTTCTACTGCAGCGGCTGCACATTATTCTGTATGCAATTATGTATCCTAGTCGCTGCAATTTCATCAAGGGTCCATCACTTACGACGTTTTTCAAAGGGAACTCATTCAAACAAGCTTCTCTCTATGTATGTATGTAAAATGATTATGCTTTCTCTCATTGCTGAGAGTCAGCGAACAAAAACAGCAGTCTTCTGTGAAGCGTTTATATGCAAAAACATCTACACAATGCCTTTTAAATTATCAGCGAAGCTCTACCCAACACCACTAGAAACGCTTGAAGAGCTCCGAGGTATTATAATCAGTGAAATTCAAAATGCCCTCAAACTGATGGAAACAGACAAATTGGAAGTGGAAGGTGGCACTACGACAGATGCAGAGATGAAGGGTATTTAAGAAGAGTGGTCCCGGTGCGCGCGCTCGCGTACTTGCGCATCCGCGTTAGCTAGTCGTGACTAGTCGATCCTTACTTTGTGTTTTTGTACTTTATTTACTTTCTATAAAACAATTATTTACTCTGTGTAAAAAAATATTTATTTTGTATTTTAATTACTTTGCTAGGTAATCGTAGGATCGACTAGTCACGACTAGCTAGCGCGGATGTGCGAGTACTCGAGGGCCCGCACCGGGACCACTCTTCTTAAATAGTACCGTGGTGAAGTGCTGTGGAAAATTCTCCTTCTACGTTTTAATTACTACATGACAGATTGTAAAATACCTTCACTGAGGAAAGAATCAAATAACCCGCTGCTTCATAAGAAGAGTGATGAAGAAGGTTTTAAATAATTATCGCCCTCTATGCCTCTTGTCTCACCTCTGTAAGTTGTTTCCAAAGGTCATAGACCATTAAAAGAAGTCGGGGGCTGACAGACAACAAAGCGAGCAGGCTGCCGTAAGATCTATTTCTTTACTACCCACAAGGGGCTAAACACAGAGGGGACAAACAAGGACAGACAAACGGATTGAGTCGATTACATCAACTCCAGTGCGTAGCTGGTGCTTAATTTATCGACCCCGAAAGGATGAAAGGCAAAGTCGACCTCGGCGTAATTTGAACTCAGAACGTAACGGCAGACGAAATACGGCTACGCATTTCGCCCGGTGTGCTAACGTTTCTGCCAGCTCGCCGCCCTTTATAGGCTGTCGTAAAACCTATATTATGATTGATCACGTATTCACTTTAACAAAGCTCATAGGACGAGTGAATGAATACAGCTTCCCCTGTGTATCGGCTTCGCTGATTACGAAAAGGCTTTCATTAGTGTCGAGATCAGAGTAGTATTGAAATCTCTGGAAACGCAAGGTGTAGAAGCGTAATAAATCAAACCGCTCAGTGATGCGATCTCTGAATGCACAACAGGTATAACTCTGCTATCACGAACAACAGGAATCCTCAAGTAGGGTGTCGAGCAGGAAAAAAACATCTCTCCAAAGATCTTTACTGCTTGTCTAGGAATGATCATTAAGAAGATCGACTGGACAGGTGGTGTGAATATCAATGGCGAGCAACTAACACGCTTCTTTTTGCAGAAACCACAGATTAGCTACAGTCCATGCTGTCAGAGCTGAACACTTAGAGCTTAACTGTTGGCCTTTAAACGAGCCATATGAAAACAAAATATATGCAGTCGGAAGACGTAGCATAAGGCAGGAGAGATGTAAGAAGCAATGAAATGGAAGAGGTAAATGAATACGTTTACTTTGTGCACACAGTGAATATGCCCCGAAATATGAATGCTAGAATCTCAAAGAGAAAAAGAGCAGAATGGAAGGCATTTAACTGAAAAAAAGGGTGCGTACCAAAGCTAAACAATGCCATACGTGCAAAGACTCTGATACGCAAGTGAGACGTGCGCTACTAAGAAGAGGATACAGCATCTATCGACGCAAAGGCTCACGGGATGATTCATTGGAAGGAATATCATTAAGTGAGCACAGACAAAAGACGGACCCACTTCGAGGCTCTCTACGAGGCTGGGAAGATATTTTAGTCAGGCAATTCGGGTCAGTATGGAAGTGAATGGCGCAATGAAGACAAAATTAGAAGCGTGCTATGACCAGCAAAGTATAGCAGCATCTGACGGCATGGTAGATACTGTGATGCGCGTGTGTGTGCGTATATATATATATATATATATATATATATATATATTCATGCATCACATACACACACACACATATATATACATGAATATATGTATGTATATATATATATATGTATATATACATACATATATATACACATATATATGTATATATGGTACTACTTGAGAAGAATGGTCCCGGTGCGCGCACTCGCGTACTCGTGCATCCTCGCTAGCTAATCATGATTAGTCGATGTTTACTTTGAGTTTTTGTGTTTTATTTACTTTGCTAAGTAGTCGTTGTAGCATCGACTAGTCACGACTAGCTAGCGCGGATGCGCGACTACCGTAATGCGCGCACCGGGACCACCGTTCTCAAGTAGTACCTATATATACAAGAAGATGGTGACGGTGAAGCTGATGCTTCGGATTGCAAGCCGTCGTTGGACCACCCCTCTTGAAAAACTATAACAAATATTTACTCTTCAGAAACGTATTAAGTAATTTTTCAGTTTAATGTAAAATTGCTTCCATTATAAGTCGATATAAACACAAGTGCAGCGGCGCACATGCAGGCATGTGTGTGTGTGTGTGTGTGTGTGTGTGTTTATAATTGCTTAAATACAAATATCTAGAAAGATAGACAGACAGACAGGCAGGTAGACTGACAGACAGACAGACAGACGGACAAACTGATGTATTGATAGATAGCTAGATAAAGAGATAGATAGATAGATAGATAGATAGATAGATAAATAGATAGATAGATAGATAGATAGATAGATAGATAGATGATAGATAGATAGATAGATAGATAACTAGCTAGCTTGATAGATAGGTAGGTAGATAGGTAGGTAGGTAGATAGATAGATAGATAGATAGATAGATAGATAGATAGATAGATAGATAGATAGATAGATAGATAGATAGACAGATAGATAAGTTAGATAGATAGATAAGGGCTGCACACAGATGGGACAAGTTACAAGGTAGAGCTTTTCTTTTGGGGGATGAAAAAAAAAGGGTGGCGTAGGTTTTCGATCAAAAGGGATCGTAAAAGGGAAAAAAGAACAAAAAAAAGGAAAAGAAAAAAAAGGGAAAACGAACAAAAGAAAAGAAAAATGAAAAAGAAGAAAAAGGAGGAAAAAAGGGGAAGAGGAAAAGAAAGCGATCAATAGGGATCGTGTATCACAGTGTCATGATGTATGGTGTAAAGGGGAAAGCAAGTAAGGTTTGTCCGTGGGAAGAAAAGCCTACGAAAAAGACCACGGTAACCTTGGTCAATATTGTTATATGTTACCACATTTGTTTGCAAGTGGGTAACCCTCTGTTTTCAATTTCTGGGTTCATAGGATTATGCTCAAGGTGGCTTCGTCATTCATACGTGCCATCCTTGCTACATTCAGCCATCTTTTTTAAAACGTTCGCTAGACAAAACTTGCCTCTCTACTCTCAATTCCTTTTCAAGTGATACTTGAAGAAGTTGATGAGAGGTTGACTAGAGAGGAAAGTGTTTGTCTCCAACTTTCAGACGCGTCCACCAGATACATTCTTTCGCCATAGCCACAAGGATGATGAAAATAGCTCTTCCTTCCCGTTTGAAGGAAGGAGGCGTGACAATATTGACGATAGACTCAGCTGATAAACCGACTCGTCCCACACGTGACAGCAGTTGTTCGACATAAGCCCACGGGTCGGAAATGGTTGGCCAATAAATGAGTGCGTGCAGAACGGTTTCGTCGCTCTGACCGCATCTCGGGCAGGTCGGCCCCGTGTTTCTCGAGCCGTGTCTGTAGAGCTTATCCCGAACAGGTAGCGCTTCTCGGTAGCACTGCCAGGCCAGGGATCTCTGGAAGTTGTCCATGGGTCCTGGCCCGAAAGTCGTCCTGAACAGGCGGGTCAGGTATTCCTCGTCGACGTCTAGGTTCGCCCAAAGCTCGTCGTCGTACCTCCCCTCCACTAATCTCCAATAAAATGCTTTGGTTGTGATGGAGTCACTCAAGGTTGACCCAGGACGGCAGAGTTGCTTGAGAGCAACGCGACACTCGCGATAGATAGATAGATAGATAGATAGATAGATAGATAGATAGATAGATAGATAGATAGATAGATAGATAGATAGATAGATAGATAGATAAATAAATAGATAGATAGATAGATAGATAAATAGATAGATAGATAAATAGATAGATAGATAGAATATAGATAGATAGATAGATAGATAACTTTTTACTGTAGCCACACAGGGCTAAACACAGAATAAAAAATGGACGAAATACAATGTAGAATTTTTTATTTTCGAGGTGGAATGGGTGGGGCACAAAAAAAAAACGTTTCATCAATAGGGATCTGTGGGTTGTGTGGTGTATAAAAAAGCAATATATATATATATAAAGTTCACGGTTTAGGTGTAGCCTTGGAAAGAAAAACCTACAAAAAAGACCAAGGTCACCTCAGACAGTTCGAAAATGAACACATGAGTAAGTCGCCTTACTTCTCGTTGTTTCTTTTGGTTACAGATTTATGCTTAAAATAGTGTCGTCTTTCATACTGACCATTTTTGACACTTTTACCCACTTTTTATTAAAACATTCGTTCGACAAAGCCTTCCCCTCGATTCTCATCCTCCTTTTCAAGTGGTACTTGAAAAGGTTGACGAGAGACTGACCAGAGAGGAAGGTGTTTGTTTGCAGTCCTTTCAACGCGTCCACCACACACATTCTTTCGCCATAGCTCAGCGTAACGAAAACCGTTTTCCCTTCCCGTTTAAAGGAAGGTGGTGGAACAATATTCACGATAGACTCGGCCGATAGGCGGGCCCGACCTACACGTGACAACAGCTGTTCGACGAAGGTCCACAGCTCTGAAATACTTGGACACTGCACGAGTGCGTGCAGAACGGTTTCGTCGCTATGACCGCATCTCGGGCAGGTCGGTCCGGTGATGGTTTTCGAACCGTGCCTGTAGCCCTTCTCTCGAACAGGTAGTGCATCTCGATAGCACTGCCAAGCAAGGGATTTCTGGAAGTCATCCATAGGCCCCAGCCCGAACGTCGTCCTGAACAGGCGGGTTAGGAATTCCTCGTCGACGCCCAGGTTTTCCCCGAGTGTGTCGTCGGACCTCCCCTCCACTAGTCCTCTATAGAACGCTTTAGTCGTTTGTAAGTTGCACAAGTTTGACCACTGTTGGCAGAGCTGCTGTAGAGCTTGGCGACACTCTCGGTGCCAATCGCCCAGTTTCGGTCCCTTCTTGATCCACGTTTCCAGTTCGGTCAGTGAGACGAGCTGCGGGAAGGCGTGCCTCACAAACGGCGCCCACACCTGTTCACCGTCGTCGATGAAGTTCCAGAGATGTCGCAGTTTCAGCGCATGCCTGCGCATCATCAACCACGGCATGCCCAGTCCTCCATTCAACGGATTTTGACAGCAAATGGACTTCCTCACCATCGGAACGCCACCCTTCCATAGGAAGCGGAAGAGGTGGCGTTCCAGTTTGGTTTATGGTGGCGTCGGGACAAGGTACGACGGTCAGGTGGTAATCGATGACGGATGTGATGTTTGCGTTCGCCACCTCCGCCCGGCCTTTTAGAGACAGCTTTCTCTCGGCCCATGTTTGGCTGAGAGCGACCACTCTACTCGTGATCTCGTCCCAGTTCTTATCCATTTGGAGGTCCGGACTGAACCAGACCCCGAGCAATTTAACCGGTCCGTCCGTCCAGCGTCCCACATGGGCTTGCTTCTCCAGGTGCCAAGTAGCAAACTCACTGACCTTTCCGTGTTAATCTTCGCTCCCATCACCGTTTCGTATTATCTTAGTGTTTCGCCTATCATCTTGATGTGTTTGTCGCTCGATACCATGACGGTGACATCGTCCGCATATGCCGACACGCTCGTCCCGCAACCCAGTTCCCGTGGGATGCCCCTCAGTGTCGCCAGCTTCCGCAGTAGCGGCTCGAGAGTCAATACATACAGAAGCACCGACAGGGGACACCCCTGACGGACCGAACGCGTGATGTCAAACGGTTTCGACAGGTGACCGTTCACCCGAATCACCGATCGGATGCCGCTATACAAGGCGGAGATCCAACCGTGGAAGACGGGACCGAAGCCAGCTGCGCTGAGGACGGCCGCTAAGTACCGATGGTCGACCCTATCGAAGGCTTTAGACTGATTCAAATTGATCAGCACCCCACCCATGCCAGGATCCTTAACTACCCTGTCCACAATGTAGCGCATCAGATGGAGGTTGTTATGTATGGTTCTGCCCGGCACGGCGCATGTTTGCGCCCTGTCGAGCAGTTTACCAATGACAAGCACCAACCTCTCGGCTATTAATTTGGCCAAAATTTTCAAATCTGCGTTGAGCAGAGTGATGGGCCTGGAATTATCTATAAAATTCCCCTTGTTTGGGTCTTTCTTCAGCAACGTCACTGCACCTCGGCCCACGAAACCGTGGATTCTCCCGTTTTGTTACCAGTTGCAGTAGACTGATGCCAAGAGGTCGCCAAACAAGTCTGGCATTTGACAATATAGCTCGTAGGGTAAACCATCCAATCCAGGCGACTTATCCTTCATGCAGCCCGCCATCGCCTCCCGCACGTCAGCGGCTGTGATGGGACTTTCATAACACTTCGCTTCTCTTGCCGAGAGCCGCGGCAGGTCGGTCAGGTAGGCACTAAAATCCATCCCGCGTTCTGACCCACCACTCGCACCGAACAGTGGAGCAAAGTGCTGTTGAAAGGCCTCACACATCTTTTCGGGTTCGAGTAAACTGCATCCCTGTTGATCTATTAGAGACCGAATGGTGGATCTGTTGCCACGCTTTGCCCATTTTCTAGCTGGATCCTATCGGGTAGGTTCTCGATAGAGGATCCCTCAATCTGGATGGTCACTACTATTGTTTTACCACCCCAATTGTCGTTTAGGTACACGGCGGTTTCTAATATGTTTATCGTTTTCAAATGGTAACAGATTGCCCCTGTTATCTATTTGTTAGGTATCTCGTGGGGTACATTTTTAATGCTTATTCTACTCACTCTCTGGCCTTTGTAATATGGTACAATGATGATTTCATCATTTTGCAAAAACTCCGTTGATTGAGCTTTTGCCACTTCCTTGTTAGGGAAGCGGACCACCACTGTATTAAACTGGGGACCCCAGTTTATATATTCTTTTTTTTTTCATTATGTTTCTTAAACACTTTTCTATGTCCGTTTGTGTAATCTGTTCATTTTGTTTTTTTGTTTTTTCTTATAATTTTATATATAATTGCCTTATTTTCTATTTGTTGCTTTATGTGTTGAGGTGTATGCAGCACTAAATCCTGCCCTTGGGTTGTAAAGAGTGCTCTCGTTTCTATTAACTCTTCATTCGTAAATTTTATTATTTCTTTTTTCTGAGTGTCAGCGAAATTTACTGTTGTTGTTGATTCTTTTATATTAATATCTTCACTATTAGATGGTAAAATATTTATTTCATTTTTATTGTTGTTGTTGTTGTTGTTTTTGTTAATAATTTTCGCGTGGGTTTCATTTTTATCATTTAAGTTGGTCGTGGTGGTGGTGGTGGTGGTGGACCTGGTGGTGGTAGCAGTAGTAGTCTCGTTGTTGTTGTTGTTAGTGGTGCTGGTGGTGGTGACAGGACTGTTACCGCAAGTGGTTGCAGCGTTCACTACCACGTCATTCAGTTTTGCACTTTGCGTGCATAAGTTCTTTTTTCTCCTAGCGTTTCCAGACTAGGAAAATGCTGGTCCATAAAGGAACGCGACCAGCGTTCTACAATAACATTTCTCAAAATTTTTTAATGTCGAGAAGAAAAATACACAAAATAAAATTGGTTGAAACTGCCACTAGGGGTGAATTCCTCCCTTGGAAAAGCACTCAAAAGAAAGTTGGGTGCCTTACACACCTTATTTACAAAAATGTACGCAAAATATGGGCTATAAATAGTCAAAATAAACGATTACCTTCGGGGCCGAGGTGACAACACGTCCGTCGATAAATAGATAGATAGATAGATCGATAGACAGATAGATAGATAGATAGATATATTAGATATATAGATAGATAGTAGAATATAGATAGATAGATAGATAGATAGATAGATAGATAGAAGATAGATAGATAGATGGATTAGATAGATAGATAGATAGATAGATAGATAGATAGATAGATCGATAGATAGATAGATAGATATGTTTCTTTATTAGCCACACAGGGCTGCACACAGATAGAATAAATTACAAGGTAGAGCTTTTCTTTTGGGGGTTTAAATAAACAAAGGGGGGGTTCGATCAAAAGGAATCGTAAAAGAGGAGAAAGAGGACAAAAAGAGGGGGTAAAAAAACAGGGGGAGAGAGAAAAATTGATCAATAGGGATCGTTATCACAGAAATGTCAATATGAAGTGTAAAGGGGAGGACAGGTGAGGTTTACCCGTGGAAAGAAAAGCCTACGGAAAAGACCACAGTAACCTCGGTCAATGAAGTCACATGTTATATTTCTTTTTTTTTGTTTTGCAAATAAGCAATTCTCTGTATTAATTTTTACGGTTCATAGAATCATAGTGAAAGTGGCTTCGTCATTCATACGTGCCATCCTTGCTACATTCACCCATCTTTTTTTAAAACATTCACTAGACAAAACTTGCCTCTCTACTCTCACTTTCCTCTTTAAGTGATACTTGAAGAAGTTGATGAGAGATTGACCAGAGAGGAAAGTGTTTGTCTCTAATCCTTTCAGGCGCGTCCACCAGATACATTCTTTCGCCATAGCCACAAGTATGATAAAAATAGCTCTTCCTTCCCGTTTGAAGGAAGGAGGCGTGACGATATTAACGATAGACTCGGCTGATAAACCGACACGTCCCACACGTGAAAGCAGTCGTTCGACATAAGTCCACAAGTCGGAGATTGTTGGACACTGCACGATTGCGTGCAGAGCGGTTTCGTCGCTCTGCCCGCATCTCGGGCAGGTCGGCCCCGTATTTCTCGAGCCATGCCTATAGAGCTTATCCCGAACGGGTAGCGCTTCTCGGTAGCACTGCCAGGCCAGGGATCTCTGGAAGTTATCTATAGGTCCCGGGCCGAAAGTCGTTTGAAACAGGCGGGTCAGGTATTCCTCGTCGACGCCCAGGTTTGCCCCGAGATCGTCGTCGTACCTCCCCTCCACTAATCCCCTATAGAATGCTTTGGTCGTGTTGAAGTCATTCAAGGTCGACCCGGGACGGCAGAGTTGCTTGAGAGCAACGCGACACTCGCGGTGCCTTTCGCCCTTCCTCGGCCTCTTTTTGATCCACGACTGCAGTTCGGTCATGGAGACGAGCTGCGGGAACGCGTGCCTCACAAACGGCGACCACACCTGTTCACCGTCGTCTACATAGAGCCAGAGATGTCGCAGTCTCAGCGCGTGTCTGCACATCATCAACCACGGCATGCCCAGCCCTCCTTTTAACGGTTGTTGACAGCAAATGGATCGCCTGACCATCGGGACGCATCCTTTCCACAAGAACCGGAAGAGAATGCGTTCTAGTTTGGTGATGGTAGGGTCGGGACAAGGTACGACTGTCAGGCGGTATTAGATGATGGACGCGAAGTACGCGTTCGCCACCTCCGCCCGACCTTTTAGGGACAGTTTCCTCTCGGCCCATTGCTGGGCGAGAGTGACCACCCTACTCGTTATCTCGTTCCAGTTCTTCTCCATTTGGAGGTCCGGACCGAACCAGACGCCGAGCAACTTAACCGGGCCGTCTGTCCAGCGTCCCACGACGGAGGTACTGGTGGACGGCATGGGTTTGCTTCTCCAGGTGCCGAGCAGCAAGCCCACTGACTTTTCCCGGTTGATTTTTGCTCCTGTCACCGCTTCGTAGTCTTTCAGTGTCTCGCCGACCCGCTCGATGTGCGTGTGGCTTGACACTATGATGGTGACGTCGTCCGCGTATGCAGACACGCTCGTCCCGCATCCTAATTCTCGCGGGATGCACCTCAGAATCGCCAGCTTCCGCAGTAGTGGCTCAAGAGTCAATACGTATAGAAGCGCCGAGAGGGGGCATCCCTGACAGACCGAACGTTCAATGTCGAAAGGTCTCGATAGATGTCCATTTACGCGAATTACCGAACGGATGCCTCTGTATAAGGCAGCTATCCAGCCGCGGAAGACGGGACCGAAACCAGCCGCTCTCAGGACTGCCTCCAAGTATCGATGTTCTACCCTATCGAAAGCTTTCGATTGATCCAAGTTGATCAGGGCCCCACCCATGCCAGGTTCGTTAACTACTCTGTCTATGATGTAGCGCATCAGATGGAGGTTGTCATGGATGCTCCGGCCCGGCACGGCGCACGTTTGTGCGTTGTCGACCAGTTTCTCGATGACAAGCAACCAACTCTTGGGCTAACACCTTTGTCAAATTTTCAGGTCTGCATTGAGCAGAGTGATTGGTCTAAAGTTATCTATAATGTTCCCCTGTTTGGATCTTTCTTCAGCAGAGTTACAGCTCCTCGACTCACAAAACCGGGTATGCTCCCGTTTTGCTGCAGTTGCAGTATACCGCTGCCAAGACGTCTCCAAACAAGTCTGGCATACAATTGTAAAACTCGTAGGGCAGACCATCTAAACCCGGCGATTTGTCTCTTGAGCATTCTGCCATCGCGTCCTACATATCCGCCGCCGTGATGGCACCTTCGCAGCACTCTGCCTCTCTTGACGAGAGTCGTGGTAGGCTGTGCAGGCAGGCACTGAAGTCCACCCTGCGTTCACGCTCACCACTCGTCCCGTACAGTCGGGCAAAGTGCCGCTGAAATGTCTCGCACATCTTGCTGGGCTCGAGCAATTCGCGCCCCTGTTCATCTACCAGAGACCGAATGGTGGCTTTGTTGCCCTGCTGCGCCCTCCGCCACCCGGCCTCCCTCGCGGCTCCAACACCTTTCCATCCTTAGAGCACGCATCCTAGCCCTGACAGCACCCCTTCTTGTTGGGCGTTTAAGTGTTGTTCAAGGCCAACCTCGCCGCTAAACGTCGGATGTGATGCCACTTCTTATTGCCCTTCTAACTTCTTAACTAACTCACCCTCTACTCTCTTTCTATCTACCTGCTAGTGCTTGCTATACTCTAATTGCTCCGCTTACTGCTCTCTTGAGGGTGAACCACCATTTGTTGTTGACAATGGCTCCCGTTAAAGCCCTTTTTACTAACGTTTGATTCTGTCTCTGAAAACTTGTCCGGACGGGAATGATGCGTTCAGTTTCCAGTACCCAGGACCCTGTCTATGTGCCTTATCTAAGTCTAGCGTAACACGTCACCAATTTGTGATCCGTGTAGCTGACTGTGTAGAATGTGGACATCCTAAGTTATCCTTGTCTACTGTCCTACACAGTATCCTATCTAGATACGATCTCGACGACCACTGCGGTTGCTCCATGTCCACGTTGGTGCATTTGGGTGGTCGAATCGGTACCTGTCAGACAGTTGGAATCGTCTGGAGCAGGTCTCTTGAGGCATTTGCATCCCCTTCTGTTTTTGTCTCTCCCCACATAGTCTAGATGTGTGTCCAAGGTAGCATTCCATCCCCCCCACTAAAAGTAAAGGACGAGACGTTCCCAGGAATACTTCTAGACGTCGAAAGAAATCCGCCCGACCACTGTTAAAGGCGGTGCGTAGACTGATACGAGTCGAAAAAGCGCACCCATTGCTGCCGTCGACATCCAGAACGATCAGTCTACCCTCCGGGTCTACGAATATCGTCTTGACTTCGAGATCCAGGCTCTTGTGAAAAAGTACCGCGGTGCCACTACCGCCCATCCTCGGCAGACAGGGAGCGAAATATGTTAAACTGTCCGCCAAACATGACTTTAGGGCCCGTGGCTTGTGGAGTCTGGTCTCACTTATGGCTATGATTCCTCAAATCATGTGACTTGATGTCTTTAGGAGGTATCCTTGTTTCCAAGGAGACCACAAGCCACGCGCATTCACACAACCAATCTTGACCATGATTCTATTGGGGTGTGTGCTTTAAAACACAAAAAGGAAGGTACAGAGAGTTACTTACTTGTGTCGAAAGTTTTGGCTTCCTCGTTCTTTTGAGTGTCCTTCGAGAAGGTTTTTATAAAGTTTTTGGGAGAGATATTTTTGGAAACCCCCTACACATTTGGGAAGAGGGCTTTGAGTTTGTGTGTTGTGTTTGTGTGATGTGTAGTATTTTGATGTGTTGGGTGGTGTAGTGCGTGGATGATTGCTATTTTTAAAGTCATCTTCAACAGATGTTTGTGTGGGTGGGATTACGTACCCATTAGTTTGGAGTCTTTGGTGTCTATCGCTGATAGCATTGTGTGTGTTTTTGTGGTGTTGGTGCTTGTTTGGTTGTGTGTATGGAGTTTTCAGGTTCAGGTATCTCCCTGCTTTGGTTGCGATTTCTTGTTTGTTTTTCTTGATCTTTTTCTTTTCCCCCCTCTGGCTATTTGCCATCTGTCGAACTTTCATCATTTCATCGTTAGATGAAAAGTCTGACGAATTAGCAGGGGTAAGGGTAAAGCGGTCTGGGTCTGTTTTGTTGCGGTTGTAAATATTGTTGTTGTGGCGCGGGAGGGTGTTGCTGGTGGGTTTGTTTGGGTTTTGTCTTCTCCTATATCCTTGGTG
>NW_021837039.1:5000-17500 GCF_006345805.1 Octopus sinensis | reverse complement strand
AACCGCTCGAATACTCCGGATTATGCTCTAAAACTAAGGGGTGTTACCTTAGTTCCCTGGAGATGAACAGCTGGCGCAGAAGCTATGCAAAGGCAATAAATAATAATAATAATAATAATAATAATAATAATAGATGCCCTGATGCAGTACCAGACAGTGGCTCTCATGGCTTTTAATCTTAACTGATTGGAAGTGTTATCATGTACATTGTCTTGTCTTGGTATAAAAGATTGGCTACAGCAAATATCCTGCTCAATACCACAGATTTGCTTGTCAGTTGTTTGACCATAACCAGTTGAGCATGTCCCTTGGTGGCTGACGATATGTGCATCTCTGACCACGAGCAGAAGTAGTGGGGAAGCATCATAGCCGTGTGTTGTAAAGAATTCTTACAGGTTCGTTCAATATGCTTAAACAATCCTTATTCGGAGACATTTTGAGCGGGATGGGCTACTCGACCTGAAGAAAATTCTAACTGCGCCCTACCTGCAAGGTCATGCAGTATTTATCTTGATTTGAGATCACCATGTAGCGCACATATGGTTGTGATGCATGTGCCTGGTCTACCCTTATCAGACGGGTAGTCATGATAGGTATACTGGGCTTCGTATATTTTGCGCCAGTGTAACTTTTTTGGCATGCACTGCTCTCTCACCCAATGATGATGATGATGATGATGATAAAAATAATAATAACAATAATAATAATAATAATAATAATAATAATAATAATAATAATAA
The DNA here is from genome assembly GCF_006345805.1 of Octopus sinensis. Lineage (NCBI taxonomy): Eukaryota > Metazoa > Mollusca > Cephalopoda > Octopoda > Octopodidae > Octopus > Octopus sinensis. The sequence continues at coordinate 16,760 of NW_021837039.1, read as the reverse complement.
TAGCAACAACAACACAGAAAATAACACCACTAGGCACCGCACGCATCCTACGTAAAACGCTTTCAATACAGAAAACCACAGTACATACTTGAGGCACACAAAGCTGTGCCCGGTAGTGCAGTGAAAGCATATAATAAAAATAAGACTACTGAATAATAATGGTAATAATATAACCTAAACAAAAAACAATCCACAAGTATAAGACACACTCTATACAGCAGATATCCAGTAAAATAAACTACCACCAGCAGGCTGTATTCAACGCATTACAAACACAACACAATATAAACACTAATACAACAAAGGATTGCACCCCACCTCATAAAAAAAAAACTGACGTAATACAATACCGGGAAGAGTTTGCACATTCCCAATAACAGAAAAGAACACACAATGCTGTACTCACCCCAGCAAAACAGAAATGTAGTAGGTGTATAGATGTAGTATAGATCTGCCTGAAACTATCAAATTTTCAACAATGATGATGATACTACTACTTCTACTACTACTACTACTACTACTACTACTACTACTACTACTACTACTACTACTACTAATAATAATAATAATAATAATAATAATAATAATAATAATAATAATAATAATAATAATAATAATAATAATAACAACAACAATAATAATAAGGATAATAATAATAGTAACATCAACAACAACAAAAACAACAACTATAACAAACTCGAAACATTAAAATGATGGAATACTCTGCCTCCTTTCTAAATGGACAAAGGTCGAACAACAGAACATGGATAGAAGAATTAGTAATCTGCTCACAACGCAAAACACCACACCTCGCTGAATTTAAACCGACAGATTCTTATTGCCACCAAAGGAAGATGGCAGAGGATTACTAAACGCAGAAGATACCGTTAGTTCCACGAGATTGGGATTGAAAAATTGTACTGTTTGGAGCAAATAAAGAATACTTTCAGCAGCCAGAAATGCCTAAAATGTGAATGAAACAGTGGGAGAATTCAAAGAGAAGTGCAACAGCAACGGGTCAAGCAAATGGGAAGGAATGGAACTACATGGCAAATTCCTGCAGCAAACCGAACATGTTGAAAGTAAAGATCGTTAGCTCTGGTTGCTGGACAGGAACTTGAAACAAGTGACAGAAACGCTAATTGTATACAGCGGCTAAGGAACAAGGCATTCGACAAACCTGATAAAAACAAAGAAGATCGATAAAACTCATTCAAGTGAAATGTAGAATCCTTGGGAAAGGAGACGAAAGTATCGATCACCTTTAGAGTGAGTGCACCGGGGCCGGGACCCCCTTTGGTCACGACACTGACCATGTGATTGCACCTAGAAAGTTTCCCTCCCAGGCACAAGTCCGGGCAAGGTTGTTTATGGAAGACCAGCAGTCGCCCATGCATACCGGCCTCCCCTCTCCACACCACCAGTGTTATCCAAGGGAAAGGCAAGGGCCGATACAGCTTGGCATCCGTGACGTCGCAACTCATTTCTACAGCTGAGTGAACTGGAGCAACGTGAAATAAAGTGTGTTGCTCAAGAACACAACACACAGCCCGGTCCGGGATTCGAGCTCACAACCTCACGATCGTAAGCTCGACGCTCTAACCAGTGAGCTATGCGCCTTCACAGTGAGTGCACCAACATAGAGCAAAAGGGGTATAAGCGCATACATGACTGCTTAGGTGAAAGAGTGCATTGGGATTTTAGCCTAGTGAGAGGTTTCAAAGTAGCAGAAAAATTGAATGAACACGAACCAGAGGCTGAGACAGAAAACAAAAATTGTAGAATCTTATGGGACTTCCATATACACATTGACCATACTACTGAAGCAAGAAGACCAGATATGATTGTAGAGGACGAAAGTAAGCAAACAGTGTAAGATGATATATTTTGCAATTCCTTATCATAGCAGAGTCTATGCCAAAGAAATTGAAAAACATTGAGAGAGAGAGGTGAAGAGAGTGTGGAAGACCAAGACAATAATCATTCCTGTATTAATTGGTTATTTTGGCACAACATCCATTGTTCTTCCTGAAAGACTGTGAGATTGGAATGACGCACTGTCGACCTGCATCAAAGTACCATCCGATAGTCTCACAAGGAAAATTCTTGAGATTTGAGTAGACTTGGTGTCACCAAACCTCAAGATTAAATCCCTGTTAAATAAATTACTAGCATAATGATGATGATGATGACGTTTCATAGAATATTATTATCATTATTATTTATATTATTGTTGTTTTATTAACTGCCTGTAATGAAACTTGCTGAATCTCAGCTGCCTAAGTTTTTACAAAAATGTCTTATCTTCCACCCATTTTTTTCTTTTGCTCGTAGTTACTCCTCCTGTTGTCGTTTTGATGTTGGTAGCTGTGCGGGCCTTCTTCTAACAAGCTGGGTAAGTTGCACTCGCTAGTATGGATCCTGGGGGCCTGTCTTCCATAGAAACTTGGAGGTTTTTATTACACTCGCTAGTATAGATTCCTGGTGGGGGTCACCATTTTGATGAGAAGTTCTCTTGCTACGTCAGGTTGTGCTTAGTTTTGCATAAAACCGTTCCAGGATTTGACCGTTTCGATGTGACTAGTGTGAACACCACCATCATCACTAACAATACAAATATTTTCACCAAAGCTACAATAAAAGTAGGTACCAGTGCATAACCTAAAACGTTCCATGAGTAACTTTGCATGGAAGACAAATGCTGGAATACGAACGTAACAAAAAACTCTTCAAAAATGGTAGCAATATAACTTACTTTGCAGTTCTTTCACAAATGGTAGAAAGAACAGCCAGAAAACTATGATAATCACACACATCCAAATGAAAAAATAGATAAAACAAATGTGTGATACGAAGTCAGGCAATGTAGCTGTAAGATTCCTCACATGAAACTTGACTCAGACAGATTCTAATACCACACGCTATCTCACATACCTTAGGCGGTAGTAACGGTAGATGTTGAGATATCGCCTGCATCATTAGATTTTGATATTTGATGTGTAGTGGCATGTGTTATCCTAGAAGATCTGGATGCCCACTTCAATATTAAATATCAAAATGAAAATTGGGCTGGGACTGGACTGGACATCATGATCCAGGCGAAGCTTAAAAATCATAGACAAGATTCTCTTACATTGTATTGTTATTATGGAAGACAGACCCCACCTAACCAGGAATCCCAACTGGCACTGCTTGTTAGAGGAAGATCCGCACTGCTACAAATATCACAAGAGGAGTAACTACGATAAAAAAAGAAATGCACCAGTAAGTACAGTTACAACAACGGTAGCAGCAACAGGTAGAACAGTTGTTACAAGCAGCAATGACTGCAGTAATTACCATAATATCAGAGATTGGGGGAGAAAAAAAACAACCTCAACATCACAGCCGCGTGGGAAAACCAAGAGCACAAATAGTAATTCCACAGCGAGCACCGAAGGTCACTCATAAGCAATATACCGATACGCCATAACAACAGTGCATGCGCTTTGACATCCACATCTCTCTCCTAACACAGTCTTTGTGAATACCAACGCCACATCATACCATAAGGACCTGACGAATGAAGTGATTGGTCTTGTTTAAAGAATATTCCTGTGGCTACATGGAATTGATTGTGTAGTCCCTTCTTGCGTAATTCTTCTTCTTGTCCTTTTTCTACTTCTTCCTTTGTTTTACCTTTTTCTCTGCTCTCAATACTCCCGCGTTTCTAACTGTCACTAGCAAGGTTTCCTTACTTTGGGATAGGTATTTCATTAAACTCTCGAGTTCGATACGCACGCAGTCCTCCACACATATTCCCTTCTTCCATTTACTCCCTTCATGTATAGGCCATCAGTGTCTGCACGTGGATGATGGGCTCCATGCATCGTTAGGAGCTTTCTAGACTTTAGCTCCATCTCCTTTAGCTCCTTATCTGTCCACTTAAGGATTCCAGTGCCATACCGAATTACTACGACTGCGCGAGTTTATTGCCGAAATTATGTTTCTGGCATTCAGCTGTGAAACCAATATTTTCCTTCCATCTCCGCAGGTACTCTCTTTTTTGTCTTTTTCCTTCATGTCGTGGTTTTTATTCTATCTGCCTCAAATATTCCCAGGTATTTATAGCTGGATTGAGGTTGAATTACCTTCAGCATTTCATTTGGCAACCATATCTGTCTTCTGTCGTGGCAAGCTTTCCTCGTCTCATCACCATCGTAGAACATTTTGAGAGTCAAATCTCCATTATAATATCGTTGGAGAAAATCCGTACAGACTGGATTAGGCTGTCCAGTTCTGCCTCAGATTTTTGTTTTGTGAATAGCTTCAGGTCGTTCATGAATAGCAAGTGGTTTAGTCTTCCCTTACCTCTTCCCAGATCACATCCCAACTTTATCATCATCATCATCATCGTCGTCATCATCATCATCATCATCATCATCATCATCATCATCATCATCACCATTCTCATCATTATTATTATTATTATTATTATTATTATTATTATTATTATTATTACTGCTGTTGATATTATTTGCATCATGTCTTTACGTAAACCTCCACACAAAACGTAAACTGTCCTTGTAATGTCCACTTCATCTGATGTCATCTGTCAAATAAAAGAAATTATTATTGCTGTTGTTGTCGTCGTTATTGTTGTTATCATGATAATGATGATCATCATCATCATCGCCATCATTATCATCATCATCATCATCATCATCATCCTTTTGTAAAACCTGAATATAATAATAATTTATAGGTTGATATGTTTGTTTGACTGTTTTTCCATCATTGTTTTGTTTTTTTTAAGAAATAATCATTTATTCATATTCTTTTCTGACAATATCCTAAATCTATCGATCTATTATATCTTATGCCAATCGAACTATTAATATTACTGTTTCTCTCATTAACTACAATTAATTTATATTTATAAACATTTCAATTTATCTTTATTCTCTCAAACATAGATTTTCTAATTTATATATACATATATCTTTGTTGTAGTGTAGCTATTTTCGTTGTTTGTTTGTTTGTTTGTTGTTGTTGTTGTTGTTTATAGAAAAAAATGTATTCATAATTCTTTCATCTTATGTAATGCTAATCAAGACAAAAAAAAATGAAATGAAATATCAAAAAAAAATCATTGCCGACATTCTCATTGGTATTCTTTTTCTCAAATACGTCCGATCTCCTCTCCACCACCTCATCACTATCATCATCATCATCATCATCATATCATTATCATCATCATCATATCATCATATCATTATCATCATCATCATATCATCATCATATCATTATCATCATCATCATATCATCATCATCGTCATATCATCATCATCATTATATTATCATCATCATCACATTATCATCATCAACATCGTCGTCATCGTCGTCATCACCCTCATCATTAATGCCAAAAATTATCATCAGCAATATCCCCCATTATCTTCTGTGATGATGATGATCATCATCATCGTCAACGTCGTCGTCATCATCATCATCATAAGCAGCAGCAGTAGTATTAACATCAAATTAACGACGCTGACTATAACACTATCAGCAATATTCCCCTCCTCCACATCATCATCTTTATCATTATCATCTTTATCACAATCAGCATCATCAACCTCCCTTTCATCATCACCACCACCACACCCACCCCCACCACCACCATCATCAGCTTGATCATCATCATCATCATCATCATCAGCAGCAGCAGCAGCGGCAGCAGCAGTAACTGTAGTAACTGTAGCAGCAGCAGCAACATTAAATTAACTTCAATAGCATCAACATTATCATTACCCACATAACTATCAACATGATCAGAACAATCAGCATTTTTATTATCATTATTATCATAATAAAAATAAAATCGTTATTATATCATCATCACCATCATCACCACCTCTACTACCACCACCACCACCACCACCATCACCATCATCATCATCAACATCGTCATTCTCATGATAATCATCATCATCACCACAACCACCAACACCATCATCATTATCATCATCTTCATCATCGTCATCATCATCATCATCATCATCGCCTTCACCACCTCCCATGTCATCACCATAAACAATAACTACAAAGAGAGCCGCTGTGATCAGTTAAACTGCAAGAAATATCAGTAAAACAATATAATGCCACATTTGAAAAATGTATGTAATAAACTGTGCTGTAAAAAAAGACGAGGTGGTCACGGCTAGATTAATTCTGAACATATGTATGCATAATCACGGTTGACTTTGGGTTAAATAGCCACAACAATATCAGTAATAGAAGCTACATTAACGTTATTGATTTTTTCCATTTGGTACCAATGAGTCAATGATTGAAGATAGGGGAGATGCGTTATATTTAATTTAATCGATTTCAGCTTTAAAATTTTTGAGGAAGAAAGATGGTACACAGAGTAGTGATAAATGCGGATAATAAGGACCCAGCTTTTCTCCAACCAGCAGCTTATGAATGGTCAGATACAGCCAGCAATCACGTTGCTGGAGAGCCAATAAAATTCTAAATTAGTAACGTGATGATTGAGTAGATAAGATGTTTAACCACAGGTTATATGTTCGAAAAGTATCAAAGTGTTTCATGTTATAATTGAGTTGTACTCTTAATTTTAGACCTCTCAGCCAAATAGTAATTCTCAATTTTAGATCATGCCTTACCCATCACCAAGTAAAACTCTTTATTCCGCATCAACCCCTACACTGTACTGTTTCGGAAACAGGCTTAGATTTCCGATAATCTTTTAGGAGTTGCAAATATTCAATGGACTAATTCTCTGTCTAAGAAAAGACTTTATTCTGAACTTCTCATTAGATTTTATCAGTTGTAGGCTCACTCAATATGGCCGAATGGCAAAGAATTCTTTTAACTAACTGGCACACCGTCGGTGATTTCGACGATCGTTCCAGTTGACCCAATCAACAGAAAAGCTTGCTCGTGTAATAAACGTTCATGTGGCTGAGCAATCCCCAGACACGTGTACCCTTAATGTAATTCTCAGGGAGATACGGTGGGACAAGGCTGGCCCTTTTAAATACAGGTACTGTTCATTTTTGCTAACTAAGTGGTCTGAAACTACGTGAAATAAAGTGCGTTGCTGAAAGACAGAAAGCGCCGACGGGTATCAAATTACACCCATCCAATAAGTTAGTCGCCTTCACAAAGAAATCATTCGTTATATTCAGCCTGAGAGCTGCGGCCATGCTGGGACAATAAGAAGTTAGTTTTTACGAGAAAATGTCATTTTTATATATCTAAATTTCAACCCATATCTGTAAAATAGAAATGGTTAAGCGGAAAATGCGTGGAATCCCATCGGATGAATAGTCCTTAATAATTCAAAAGTTCAATTTCGTCCAGTATGACCACGCCCGCGTGATTGAAGTAAAAGAGTAAAGGAGTGTTCGTGAATGCTTAGCCATTCTTCAATATATCTCTTCATGGAAATTGGTGCTTAATTCATCAGACAATTGAACCCCCGTCACTGGAAATTCCGACCGGGATCAGTTTACTTTTCAATATTGTTACAATGGCTTTTAAGTTATCTATTTGTGTTATTCATGGCATTTAGAATCCATTATATTTCAATAATAATAGCGCCATCAATCACGAGGAAACGTTTGCACTTCAAGAGGCGGATTTATTTTTGTTTTAAGTAGAATTCAATTTAGAATAATAAGTTTTGCAATGTATTCTTATTAAGTAATAGATGGCAATATAATACGTGTGTGTGTGTATGTATACACACACACATATACACATGTATACACGCACACATATATACGCATTCATAAATATGTATGTGTTTGTGAGTGTGTGTACGTGTGCGTTAAGGTCGTAACAAGTACCAAGAAGTGTCTTGTTACTTTCCAAGCAATAAATTAAGAACCTTTTAAAAAAACTAAACAAAGGAAATATTTTCATTTTCCTAAATTAGTAAAAGGAGAGAGTTAAAAGAGTCAGTTTGTTGTAGTGTTTGAAACAACGATAATGGCTAAGGCTTTGGATCTAATCTTGCTGAGTACAAACAAAAGAAAAGAAGAAATGATTTTGGAAAGGAATGAAAAAGGCGGAATTTGAATTTGATATGAAATAACAAGTTTCATTTTGCGATTGTGAATATACATAACAATAGGCTTAAAGGAGATAATTAGAATAAATTTGTGCAACAACGGGAAAATTAGCCGATAAGTTAATGCTTCCTATTTTATGGATAGTGCTAAGTGCTCGTAAATCTAATTCTTCTAAATTCTTGTAGATTCTAACCATCGGGCTTCTGCACATAGATTTTCAGCCCAAATTAACAAAAAGTTTCAAGCAATTTAGAAGTTGGAGTAAAGATTATTTGCCAACATAACATGGCGGTCCTGATTTAGGACAAATGTTGCTGTAATTTAGCCCCAGGAGACATCGTTTCCAGCTGGCTATACGACACGATCTGTGTCCTTATATTTTCTGTGCTGATGAAGAGAAATAACCCAGAAATCGCGATATACAGATATTGTTTTGAGCTGAGTGGGGGTGCTAGATTTCCTTGTTCGAAAATATAAAGACATTGATCGTGTCGTATAGCCAGCTGGAGACAATGTCTCCTGGGGCTAAATTACACCAACCAGGACTGCCATGTTATGTTGGCAAACAATCTTTACTACAAAGTACTGTTGCTGAATATCTCTCGTTGTAAGATTTACAAATAGTCATTATCTAATTTAGAATTTATTTTTAAATTGTTACGCATTTGGATCGAACCAGGAACTTCGTGATTGACAAACTGACATCTTAAACACTCGATTATGTACAAACACCCCAACAGTTAATGATTCCTTTACTTAATAAGAGTTTATCTTCCCGTTGCTACTCAATCCTCAGCAGAATTTGAGGGGTTTTGTTTTTTAGGCAATGGTAAGAAGCAGAAATCTGAAATCTTATCCATTCAACATTTCGAAATTTTGGCACATGATTCGAACCTAGAAATCCTTACCTTTCAGAAAAAAGACAACTTTTTTTGTATTTTTCAATAGGATCGGGAATTATAACTCTGAAATTAAAAGCGATTTAAAAGTCGTAAAGCATCTTTTTCTGAAACTGTAGTCAATGGGCATCTCGATGCACACAAGGAGACTCCTCTCGATATGTTCCCCTTGTGCAAGTTAAATTACAGTTCCTCAGTGATGACGTAGACATTTTATTTCCCCAGTACATCCAATCCATTTACCAGCTCCCTTTCACCACGCATGGGCTCCTTCCGTCTATTATGTGTAGGATCGAAGAAGATAAATCTCGGAGCGATAGCATCGAAAGTACGTTCCTGCTATCGAGCTTCAGTCCCATCAAATATTTGTGATCATAATGCGGGACTTCTTCGGCCTTACGTGCTGAGTGTAATTATGCACATGAACAATGTATAATATTTTCTCAACATTATCTATAGTTAAGAATTTTCACATGGGAAAATATGTTATATCTTATCTCTAATACGTACCATGACGAGATGGTGAATTAAACGTCGGAAAAGTGCTTGATCGGCTTTTTTTTCTACACTCTGAGTTCAAATCTCATCGAGCCCAACTCTGCGGTTTTTCACTCCTTCTACAATAAATAAACAGCTACTTTGATCTATTTAATCAGCTAAGACGGTTTTCCTTGATTTTTCTCTTTGTCTGCTCAACATGTCTAGTATTCGTGTTAGCAATTTAATGAAATCACATAATTTATGTGGAATGCAATCTTAAAATCATATTCTTTCACATTCAATTATAAATTCTGCTTAGTTATTAGCTTAACTGCAGCGATGATGAGACACTGGCTTAAAGAATTTTAGTCGGTCATATTGATCCGTGGCACTTATTTCAATTTAATATATTTGTCGAAGTATTAAAACAACCGTTTTTGGAGACCAATGCCAACGTAAGTACATACACAACGTGAACAATACACGGTTCTATGTATATACACTTGCACACACACTCCCATACACACACATACACACACAAACACACACACACAAGCACACATACACACACATACACACACATAAGTAAGTTTGAACTATAACAACGAACACGCCTTGATCGGACGTGACAAGGCCGAGTTTTCAAACATCGAAAAAGGAAGGTTGTGGTAAGATTTAAAAAAAAAATAGAAAACTCAGAAAAGCGAATGCTATAATATCGATACTACGAATTATGAAAAATTTTAAGCAGCAGTAATTAAAACAAATGATCTTAAAAGCCGTGCATTTAAAGTTTTGAAAGGCTGTATATTTGAGAATATCATTATATCATATTTACCTTTCAAAATTTAAATAGCTAAGGAGCAGTAAATACCAGAGACAGTTAAATCGTGTGTGAATGTTTTTTTTTTTTTTCGTTGGTAGAAATTCAAGAATGAATTTGGTAAAATTCCATATTAACAGGCGACTACAAGTCGGCAGCGAAATGAAAACTCAATTTTCTTTTTTTTTATTTATTATTAACTGAATGTTTATTTCGAAATTGTTTATACACGTAAGAAATGACCTAACCTTTCAGACAATAGTGCTTGTGTGAATCGAAGCGAATATAATAAAACCTGATGCTCTGATAATACCATTCAAACATACGAACATTTTAACCAACGTACAAAAGACTGAACTTAGAAAATATAGAAATACAGATATTAACTTCGGTCACTTGCGTATCTCACTTTGAATTGTTAGAATTATGATCGGCTTCCCAGACGAAATTTTGTTTTTTACACATGTGATCTTAATGACTCTGAGGAAGCTATAAGATATTGCATAAACACTCAACTTTGAGTGCTCTGCTTCTTATAGCAAAACAGCTATAAGTTAACAAAGATAATTACGTAATTCCTATTCTTTTGTCATTCAATAATTAATATTACACTCTGAACTCGTCTAACATTTTACTGTAAAGCATACGTACTTTGAATTCTAAAAACTGGTTATTAGTATCGCCATTCACAAGCGAAATCATAAAATACATATGTTATTTATATTAAGATCTTAGCTGTTTATAGTTTGTGTCACACATGAGTTGTTACTTATAAATAAATGATTCGTGAGGTCATAAACTTTATATCTAATAAAGCTAAATATGCTGAAATAATCTAAAATACAGAAGAATTGATAGATGTGTGTAAACATGCTAACATTACTTGTTTACAAATATATCAATTATATTTAAAGTCTTAAGTTTCTGTAGCACGTGAATTCTGAGTTGTAAATAAATAATTGGTGAAGCTATAAAAATTGATCTAATAATATTAATATACTGAAACAATATAAAATATAAAAGCCTATATATGTATGTATATATATGTATATGTGAGCAAATATATATATGTATATATGTTTGTGTATGTGTATATATATATATATATGTATATATATGTATATGTATATTTATATGTATATTTATATATGTATATATATGTATATTTATATATGTATATATATGTATATTTATATATGTGTATATATATATATGTGTATATATGTATATATTATATGTATATATGTGTATATATGTGTATATATATATGTGTGTGTATATATATGTGTGTGTGTATATATATGTGTATATATATGTGTATATATGTATATATATGTATATATGTATGTATATATATAACTAAGTTATACATAAATATATGTGTATATATAACTCTAAGTTATACCTAAATATACATGTATGTGCATGTACGTGTACATGTGAGTGTATGTATGTGTACATGTGAGTGTATGTA
>NW_021837038.1:52500-62500 GCF_006345805.1 Octopus sinensis | reverse complement strand
GCCACTGGCACAGGTTTCACAACTGCAGTTTCCATTGATTTTTGATGTTGGTGTACTTGACTCAATGGATCTCCTCAAGCACAGGGGCAAAACAGTGTTATCAACCACCTCACCAACAACAACACTGAACACCTTTTTGATCTCCATGTGTCTAACACACGTGGACATGCCTACAAAGTCAGAAAACAGCACAGCTCCCATGACTTTCGGAAACATTTTTTCACGCTCAGAGTTGCTGAAGCATGGAATAAACTGCCTGCGTCAGTTGTTGACTACCATGACACTGCATCCTTTAAGGCCCTCATGCTTTCCGAAATCCGCCGAAACTACACCTGATTATATATGCACTTTAGATGAGTTGTAGTGCACCTGAGCACTGTACACAATTATTATTATTATTATTATTATAAAATACAAAAGACTAACTTTACAGGTATCACCTCACCAACAACAACACTGAACACCTTTTTGATCTCCATGTGTCTAACACACGTGGACATGCCTACAAAGTCAGAAAACAATACAGCTCCCATGACTTTCGGAAACATTTTTTCACGCTCAGAGTTGCTGAAGCATGGAATAAACTGCCTGCGTCAGTTGTTGACTGCCATGACACTGCATCCTTTAAGGCCCTCATGCTTTCCGAAATCCGCTGAAACTACACCTGATTATACATACACTTTAGATGAGTTGTAGTGCACCTGAGCACTGTACACAATTATTATTATTATTATTATTATTATTATTTACTTGCCACCTGCACATAAAAAGCACCAATCCGATCGTGGCCATTGCCAACCCCGCCTGGCACCTGTGCCAGTGGCACGTAAAATTTTTTTGAAAATGAAGTAGAATTTAGTAAAATAAAGCATTTTGCCCCGAGCACTCACTGTTCTGACAGCTTGCTACTTTATTATCATTAGTGATCTCGTTATCACATAAATAATCTACATTATCGAATCACTGTTGAAATTTTTATAGATTTTCAGCAAAAAATTCCCTGATCTTTAACCAGGACTTTTCTTGTGCCTCAGCGTGTGGTCGGGGGTAACCCCCAAATACAGTCGGACGGCCATACAGAGCAGCATAACAAGTATTAAACAGAGGGGTGTATGGGGGTTCCAAAAGGTGACCAGCATCCTCATACATAACGAATTCAACATCTTTTCTCTTGGCTGGCGTTAACTTGTCAAACCAGAGGTAATAGTCACTTGTATAAACCACTTGGTCATCACCGCTAATCAGAAACAATACTTTGCTACGACAAGTCTCATCGAAATAAAAGAGTTTGGATTCATCTACTTTCCACAATGCCAATAAACTCCCATCATCTTTCAATTCAAAACTGCCACATTCCAGAGGAGAGCTTGGAATCTGTTTACCGTTATGGCGGATACTAAAAACAAAGAAGGCTGGCGAAGCATTTATACTTATAACAGCGCTAACTTGCGGGCACTCTTTTGCTATGTAGAGAGCTATTATTCCTCCTAGAGATGTCCCTAACACACCTATACCTTTCTCGCTGGAAACCTGCTCGTGGTTGATAAGCCACTCAATAGCCTCTTCGAAATATTCAAAGTCAACATCGGTGATGGCCGATGGTAAGTCTTCATAAGCAAAATAGGCCAAACTTAAAGTAATAAATCCATGGGATGCTAACAGAGCCCCTCTGGATTCTATCAAAGAACCGGTGCTTCCAGATAGATCTATCACAGCAGGGTATTGCCGTCGTCGTCTGTTGGTCGTTTCGTCACTTGGTATGAATAAACTACCCCGAAGTCTTCCGTGGTAAACTGTGATTTTGCGGACACCAGATCTCATAAACGATCGTGGAACCAACTTGGTTGCTAATGGTTTTATATCAGAGGTAAACTCAGAATTCTGTGAGATATGACCAGGGTGGACCATCACAGTGTAATCCAAAGATTTGGTGGCATCATGAGTCATAATTCTACCATGTTTTCCAACTACTTGAGTCATACTCCAAAATAATCCCATGGGATCAATTCCACTGTAAGTTCCCGCTAAACATGGGTCAGTGACCAGATTAACACATCCGTCAACTGAAGCTTTGAAATGTCCGAAAGACCTGAAAACGGTTTCTCTTTTCTTTGAGCTCTGTTCGATTGTGGCACTGACTGTGACATTTTCTTCAGGTTTCAAACCAGAAACACTCACAGACAATTGCTCATCGACCAAACCCTTTTCTGGATTCACTGTTACCGAAACTAGCGCTCTGGATAAGAATTTTGGGTAGGTGGGTATATGACGTAGAGCAGAGAGTAGTTGGTAGGATGGACGGAGGATCATCTTTCTCGGTCAGTGTTTACTTGGAGGACTGCAGAAGAAAAACACAAAAATTAAATGAGTTTTAGAACAGAATTCACGGTTTAGACAAGCAGGTTTTGCTTATAAAACAGTGACTTTAATTACTTATTAACATAAGAATTAATTAGATGTAGGATCAGATGTAATGATTATATAAATAATAACACAGGTGAAGTTAATATGGACCTGTCAAGCCATATGTATTTATGTATATGTGTGTATATGTATATATGTGTGTATTTATATATATATAGTTGGAATTTACAAAAAACAGAACATGAAGACAGGTGTGTAAACAACAAACAGGTGTATTAGTTTAACGCTTGGGAAGGTGAGAAAGTCTTTTACATTTCGAGCCTAGGCTCTTCAACAGAAAGGAACACGAGGAAATAGAGAGAATAAAAAAAAGGTTTAGTGGCTAGCAATCAATCATGGTGATAACTGATGTATGTATATATATATATATATATTGAATTTCTAAATATCTCATAGAGATATGTACGGTGGTGGGGTGATAGAATGGTTGTATACTGTCAATCTAAAGTGAACATGACAGTAGGGGGTTACACCACCGCTGTTTAGCTCTAGGAAGCATCGACGCTTCCTGTCAGCCTCGACACATTTTCTGTGTCCTTATATACATTTACGAAGGGAAGACAAAATATATAAGGACACAGGAAATGTGTCATGGCCGACAGGAAGCGTCGATGCTTCCTAGAGCTAAACAGTGGTGGTGTAATTCCCTTACAGGACTGTCACGTTAAGTTGACAGTATACAACCACTCTATATATATGTGTGTGTGTGTGTGTGTGTGTATGTATGTATGTGTGTGTGTGTGTGTAAAGCAAAAATTTAGATTCAGCTGAATATGGTACTTAAGTTGAGGTACCATAATTTAGTACAGTATTATCCATACAGTTTCAAAATAAGGTGATTAAAATCAAAATAAGCAACAGGATATCCAGAGGTAATGCAGTACGATCGTTTCAAGCAACACCATTAAATTGAACAATGCAATCATTACATCAATTTAAATGCAGAGCAATCCTCAGCTGCACAAAGACATAGAATTTAATTATTTTAAAACAGATGGACACATTAGTATAATTTTACCTAAAACCTCCAAGAAGGCAAGGAATTAGACAAAGAACATGTCTTCACTTCAGCTTAGAAGAATATATACACATGTAATAACTGTGTTACACACACATGTACTAAAGCAAAACGGATCTTTTCCTTTTGAACGGCAGTTTTCAACACAATTTCTGGTTAGCTAAACACTTTTAAACTTCGTATACTGGTAGAATGTGTCAAAATAAAACATTTTTTCTTTTGGCTTTCTTGAGAAAATTGTAATTTGTAAGTTTAACGTAGTTTAATTTTTCGAATTTTAACCAATCCTATGCCCTCTATTGAGCTAAAATCATCTGCTGCGACTAAAACAGACAACATCCTGTCACTAACCGCCTTTAATCGAGCAACTCAACCCCGGGACTTATTCTTTGTAAGCCCAGTACTTATTCTATCGGTCTCTTTTGCTGAACTGCTAAGTGACGGGGACGCAAACACACCAGCATCGGTTGTCAAGCAATGCTAACACAAAACATTATATATATATATATATATTATATTAAATTAGAGATAAAACCACTATTAGGCAAATCAAACAATGAAAAACTTAAGCCAATACATAAAATTAATTAATTTATATTATTTTAAATATATATCAAAATTATTAAAAGTTTAATAAAAGATAATGAGTCCGACGAACGGAAACGTGAAACTCAGAGTAACAGGTTTTGTTGAATTTTCTGCTGCTTTAAATAAAGCATATTACTCTACCACTGGTATTTGAGTACTCTTTTTTCTGCCGTGTTTCACATTTATGTGTTTACTCCGGTATATATATATATATATACACACACAAAACATTATATATATATATATATACACACACACACACATGTAATAGTATTTTTAATGCATTTAGAAAAGCCGATACAGTTTTTGTGATGCAATTTGTGAAAATTTTTTTTTTTTCTTCTCAAAGTGTAAAATGCAGTAAATATTACTTCTTCTGCCCCACCCCCTTATATAACCTTTTTACTATAGATACATGGTCTGAAATATGGGGGGGAGGGACTGGTCAATTACATCGACCTCGGCGGAATTTGAACTCAGAACGTAGCGACTGACCAAATACCTATTTCTTTATTACCCACAAGGGGCTAAACATAAAGGGGACAAGCAAGGACAGACATAGGTATTAAGTCGATTATATCGACCCCAGTGCGTAACTGGTACTTATTTAATCGACCCCGAAAGGATAAAAGGTAAAGTCGACCTCGACGGAATTTGAACTCAGAACGTAGCGGCTGACGAAATTCCTATTTCTTTATTACCCACAAGGGGCTAAACATAAAGGGGACAAGCAAGGACAGACATAGGTATTAAGTCGATTATATCGACCCCAGTGCGTAACTGGTACTTATTTAATCGACCCCAAAAGGATAAAAGGTAAAGTCGACCTCGACAGAATTTGAACTCAGAACGTAGCGACTGACCAAATACCTATTTCTTTACTACCCACAAGGGGCTAAACAAGGACAGACAAACGGATTAAGTCGATTATATCGAACCCAGTGCGTAACTGGTACTTAATTTATCGACCCCGAAAGGATAAAAGGCAGAGTTGACATTGGCGGAATTTGAACTCAGAACATAACGGCAGACGAAATACCTATTTCTTTACTACCCACAAGGGGCTAAACACAGAGGGGTCAAACAAGGATAGACAAACGGATTAAGTCAATTATATCGACCCCGAAAGGATGAAAGGCAAAGTCAACCTCGGCGGAATTTGAACTCAGAACGTAACGGCAGACGAAATACCGCAAAGCATTTCGCCCGGCGTGCTAACGGTTCTGCCAGCTCGCCACCTTCTTCCCTTATATTATATAACGTACTAGCAGTATCGCCCGGCGTTGCTCAGGTTTGTAAGGGAAATAACTATAAAGCATTTTTAGAGAGTTATATCCAAAAAATAGGAAAAAAATGATGGTAAATTTTTTTTGAGATTTAAAAAAGGTGGAGTTGCGTCCCCTAGACAGTTTGTGGTTTGTGTTTCTGATTGTCGACCCCATGTCGAATTTATCGATTTTTTTCAGAACAGGGGGAACTTTTCAAAATTTTCGCTGCGTTAGTTTTGAATTATGACATTGGGCTATGTGTGTGTCAAGTTTCATCAGAATCGGTTGAAAGCCGTGGTCAGAGTGAGGGTACAAGCAAACAGACACACAGAAACACGCACAGACAAACTGCCGTTTATATATAGAGAGATAACGCATGCGACAAGGGTCAGGTCTGAAAATATGCATGTGTGAGTGCTCACCAACGTTTTTCTTTTGATTTTACATTCGATTCCGATATAAACCTAATCTTCAAACCAGTTGAAAGCTATGCATATCGGATGCTAGCAAATTTACGGAGCCATCGGGAGAGGATGCGATCTATATTTCTGTGAATTGTGCAAAAACAAAATCTATCCAGGTGAAGTTTTCTAAACTCCTCTCCACTCACCTCCGAAACAAAGTTTCCATATCGAACTCCGATATAATCGAATTCACCGTCTGAAAGCTATTCGTAAAAGAATTTCGTTGGGAAAAATATTCCATTTATGAAGAAATAAATAAATGGCGCAGGAGTGGCTGTGTGGTAAGTAGCTTGCTAACCAACCACATGGTTTCGAGTTCAGTCCCACTGCGTAGCAACTTGGGCAAGTGTCTTCTACTATAGCCCCGGGCCGACCAATGCCTTGTGAGTGGATTTGGTAGACGGAAACTGAAAGAAGCCTGTCGTATATATATATATAAATAGGCGCAGGAGTGGCTGTGTGGTAAGTATCTTGCTTACGAATCACATGGTTTCGAGTTCAGTCCCACTGCGTAGCATCTTGGGCAAGTGTCTTCTGTTATAGCCCCGGGCCGACCAATGCTTTGTGAGTGGATTTGGTAGACGGAAACTGAAAGAAGCCTGTCGTATATATATATATATATATAAATAGGCGCAGGAGTGGCTGTGTGGTAAGTATCTTGCTTACGAACCACATGGTTCTGGGTTCAGTCCCACTGCGTGGAACCTTGGCAAGTGTCTTCTGTTATAGCCCCGGGCCGACCAATGCTTTGTGAGTGGATTTGGTAGACGGAAACTGAAAGAAGCCTGTCGTATATATATATATATATATAAATAGGCGCAGGAGTGGCTGTGTGGTAAGTATCTTGCTTACGAACCACATGGTTCTGGGTTCAGTCCCACTGCGTGGAACCTTGGGCAAGTGTCTTCTGCTATAGCCTCGGGCCGATCAAAGCCTTGTGAGTGGATTTGGTAGGCGGAAACTAAAAGAAGCCTGTCGTATATATGTATATAGAATAAGTATTAGGCTTACATAAGAATATATTTCTTTATTGCCCACAAGGGGCTAAACATAGAGGGGACAAACAAAGACAGACAGACAAAGGGATTAAGTCAACTACATCGACCCCAGTGCGCAGCTGGTACTTTATTTATCGACCCCGAAAGGATGAAAGGCAAAGTCGACCTCGGCGGTGTTTGAACCCAGAACGTAACGACAGACGAAATACTGCTGAGCATTTCGCCCGGCGTGCTAACGATTCTGCCAGCTCGCCGCCTTCATAGGCTTACATAAGAATAAGGGTACTTGTCTATTGTCGTGGTCCCGGTTTCGCACACGCGAAAAAATTAGAACCTCACACCACCACCGCCGCCGCGTAATTCAAAGTTGTTCATTTTGATATGTCTCAAGAGACATGATGGACTTTTAAATGGAGATTGAGAAAAATTGTTTCAATTAGAAAAGCAACATTTCTAGAAAATAGTAAATTGAAGTGTGAACACAGCACCTTACAGAGTATAAGTATATGACATTTATTTTTAAAATTTAACTTCATTTGTTTTATATTCTAAATAATTTGCAATTTCAAAAAATATATTAATTTTGCGTTTTTTAATTTGATAAATTCTACGGAATAATTTTGCGCGTTTTTTGATAAATTCTACGGAAAGAATTTAGTGCGAAAAATTTATACATTTATACACAAAGACCTGTTGAGGCAAGCGAAGTTGATATCGAACCTCATCCCACGACAGGCACACATGCCAACCCCCTTTGCTTGCGAAGACATGTTGGGGCAAGTGTGACACCCGGCAAATGCCAGGACCCCTGGACTGGTGGTACGTAAAAAGCACTATCCGAATCGTGGCCGATGCCAGAGCCGCCTCGACTGGCACCAATCCGACCGTGGCCGTTGCCAGCCTCGCCTGGCACCTGTGCGGGTGGCATGTAAAAAGCACCCACTACACTCTCGGAGTGGTTGGCGTTAGGAAGGGCATCCAGCTGTAGAAAGATAAGACTCCAGATAAGACTGGAGTCTGGTGCAGCCTTCTGGCTTCCCAGATCCCCGGTCGAACCGTCCAACCCATGCTGGCATGGAGAACGGACGTTAAACGATGATGATGATGATAAGAAATTAATTCATTAAGTTTACCAAATTATATACGTCTGTAAAAAAAAAAAAGTTTCACAAATTATATACGTTCGCGTTTGTGTAAAAAAAATTATTAACCAAGTTTTATAAATTATTTACTTTGTTCAAAAAATATTATTAATATTAATTAATTTTCAAGAATTATTTAATTTATATAATTAATTCATTAATTTTATTCTGTAAAATAGTAATTAATTCATTTATCTGTAAATCCGCGAGGAAAGCGACTATGTAATTTTTTTGTGTAAAATTGAAAATGTTATATATACACACACCACACACACACACATATATATTTTTAGTGAAATCCAACGCCTTTTTTTTAGGGGGGGGTAACGCGCATGCGCGAATTCTGCACTGCGCATGCGCAAGTCACCTCGTAGGATCTCGAGTATCGAGTACCTACGTCTGGCGCGTGTGCGAAACCGGGACCACGACAATAGACAAGTACCGACAAAGGGATTGAGTCAACTACATCGACCCCAGTGCGCAATTGGTACTTTATTTATCGACCCCGAAAGGATGAAAGGCAAAGTCGACCTCGGCGGTGTTTGAACCCAGAACGTAACGACAGACGAAATACTGCTGAGCATTTCGCCCGGCGTGCTAACGATTCTGCCAGCTCGCCGCCTTCATAGGCTTACATAAGAATAAGTCCTGGGGTCGATTTGCTCGACTAAAAGGCGGTGCTCCAGCATGGCCGCAGTCAAATGACTGAAACAAGTAAAAGAGTAAAGAGTACCGTAAATTGAATTCCGTCAAAAAGCAATTAGCGAAAGAATTGTGAATAACACCAAGGTTATGACATTAATCGAATAAATCAGATAGAAACTAGTAAATAGTGTGAATGATGTATTAATTATATCTCACCTTTGGGTTAAGTAAAGCATGATAATAGTCAAGGTAGTCCAAGAGAGGGAACGAACCCTCTTATCATCTCCTGATGTGATGTTTGGCTAATTAAGATATAGACACTGTTTAGAGAAGGTGGGAGTTGGTGAGAAGTGTAAGCAGGAGGAAGGGGAGAGAATTAGATAAAAGATAGGTGGCAGAAGGGTGATAGGATGAGATAAGGGGAAAAAAAAAAAAAAAGGAGAGAACTAAAATACAAAAAAGGGGCGTGAAGGGAGAGGGGATCTTTTCGGTTTGAACGGCAGTTTTTTTAGCATAATTTCTAGGTAACTAAACACTTTTAAGCTTCGTATACTGGTAGAGTGGGTTTATAAAACATCTTTTTCGGCGATCTTTCGTCTCTAGTAGACCTTTCCGTCGATTTCCGTAAATAATTTTTTTTTTTTTTTTACATATGGGCTTGCGGAAACTTTTGAAGTAATATATACATACATATACACATACACCGTCGATTTCCGTAAAGAATTTTTTTTTTTACATATGGGCTTGCGGGAACTTTTGAAGTAATATACATACATATACACATACACCGAGTAAAAAATTTCAGTTATCTCTTTCTTTCACACACACTAACAGAAGCACTTCACTTACACAACATACTGTCTGTCTCCCACACCCCATCAAACACACACACACGCACATGTACATCAATGCTTGCCATGCACGGTAACTTCAAAAGAACTTCCCTCGTCATACAATCGCTTTCTCTTAGTCTCTTTCGCTCTCATCACTTCAAAACTTCCCGCAAGCCCATATGTAAAAAAAAAAAATTTTTTACGGAAATCGACGGAAAGGTCTACTAGAGACGAAAGATTGCCTCTTTTTCTCTTGGCTTTATTGAGAAAATTCTATAGTTTGTTAGATATTTGTTGTTGTTTTTTCTTCAATTTCTGCAATTTCAACCAATCAATGACGTCCATTGAGGTAAAAAAAACATTCTGTGCCATATGAATATGTCCCTCGTTTAAGAAACAGATTGGGTTTATTTACATTTGTGAAGAAAAAAAGATACCCTTCCTCACAACCCTAACCCTAACTAACCCTGACTAATCCTAACCCTAAAACAGATTGAAATGCAATAGATCTATACTAGGGTCATTATTATGGGTGACAATTTCATATGACACCACTAGAAAAAACTGCCGTTCAAACCGAAAAGATCCCAAATTCCGCAAAGGTCGACTCTGCCTTTCAT
>NW_021837038.1:0-50000 GCF_006345805.1 Octopus sinensis | reverse complement strand
TTCAGATTGGCTATGTCCAGCCCGGTATCACTCTTGATGGTGTCAAGCCAGCGAGTTCTTGGTCGGCCTCTTCCTCTCTTGCCACTGACTGATGTCCTTCTCCAGGGATTTTCTCCGCATAATATGACCAAAATATGCCAATCTATGCTTGGTGATCCTAGCTTCTAGTGACATTTTCGGCCTTATCTGCTTAAGAACTTCTTCATTGGTGAGCCTCGCTGTCCATGGAATCCGTAAAAGTCTTCTCCAACACCAAAGCTCGAATGCATTAATTCTTTTCTGGTCAGCTTTCTTTAGTGTCCATATATATATACACACATATATATACACATGTATATACACACATATATCTATCTATCTTTCTGTTCAGTCGAAGTCGACTCTTGGTTACTTGATGGATCAGTGTCCTCCAGTCAGTTCTATCCTGAGCCGCTTCTTTCAGATTGGCTATGTCCATTCCGGTATCACTCTTGATGGTGTCAAACCAGTGGGTTCTTGGTCGGCCCCTACCTCTCTTGCCACTGACCATTCCTATATATATATATATACACGTTATATTTAATATATACACGTTATATATTATATATCTATCTATCTATCTATCTATCTATCCGCTCAGTCGAAGTTGACTCTCAGTCACTCGTTGGATCAGTGTCCTCCAGTCAGTTCTATCCTGAGCCGCTTCTTTCAGATTGGCTATGTCCATTCCGGTATCACTCTTGATGGTGTCAAGCCAGCGGGTTCGTGGTCGGCCTCTTCCTCTCTTGCCACTGACCATTCCGGGCATGATGTCCTCCAAGGATTTTCTCTGCATAATATGACCAAAATATGTCAATCTATGCTTGTGTCATAGAAGCAAAGGACACGCTCAGATAGGTTGGTATCAAAAGGGTTGGGACAGACATGATGGAAAGTTCTTGAAACTAAGTCATAGGGTGAAAATATTTCTGGTGAAATACATTGCAATTAGTTTAATTAATTTTCAAAATGATGAAGAACTTAGTAAAATAACTTCGTTATTATTAAGCTGGTGTTCAGAACATGAAATTTTGATGGAAGATTTTAACTTAGATCATATAAAAATGCAAAGTTCATATCAAAGAAACAGGGGTGGTCATAGTCGGATTGGTATCAAAAGTGTTAATTTTATTGGTGATTTATAGCACCCGGAGATCACTGACAATTTTTGTTTCTGTAAAAATATAAAGCTTTCTACCATTGGCACAAGGCCTGAAATCTCATCTCATTGACCCTAATATTCAGCTGGTACTTAATTTATCGACCCCGAAAGTATGAAAGGCAAAGTCAACCTCAGCAAAATTTGAACTCAGAAAGTAACAGCAGACTGAATACTGCTAAGCATTTTGCCCAGCATGCTAACGATTCTGCTAGCCCTTTGCCTTAAATATAATGGTGCAGTTACTTTGGTGTTCCAGTGGTCCTGTCATCTCATCCAACACGTATGTATATACATATGTGTGAGTGCATGTTTATATATATATATATTATACATACATATATATGTATATGTTCTTCGAAATTGAACCAATCCTATGACTGGCACCCGGCAGTTGCCAGGACCGCTGGACTGACTCCTGTGCAGGTGCCAAGTGAAGAAACACCGTTTTTGACCCTGTGCTTGAGGAGATCCATTGAGTCAAGTACACCAACATCAAAATCAATGGAAACTGCAGTTGTGATCCCTGTGCCAGTGGCACGTAAAAAGCACCATCTGAATGTGGCTGATGCCAGCGCCGCCTAGACTGGCTTCTGTGCCGGTGGTACGTAAAAAGCACTATCCGAATCGTGGCCGATGCCAGCGCCACCTTGACTGGCTTCCTTGCCAGTGGCACGTAAAAAGCACCATCCGAATCGTGGCCGATGCCAGCGCCACCTTGACTGGCTTCCTTGCCAGTGGCACGTAAAAAGCACCATCCGAATCGTGGCCGATGCCAGCGCCACCTTGACTGGCTTCCTTGCCAGTGGCACGTAAAAAGCACCATCCGAATCGTGGCCGATGCCAGCACCACCTTGACTGGCTTCCGTGCCGGTGACACGTAAACAGCACCATCTGAATGTGGCCGATGCCAGCACCGCCTAGACTGGCTTCCGTGCCGGTGGCACGTAAAAAGCACCATCCAAATCGTGGCCGATGGCAGCGCCGCCTTGACCGGCTTCCGTGCCGGTGGCACGTAAAATGCACCAATCTGATCGTGGGCGTTGCCAGGCTCACCTGGCACCTGTGCAGGTGGCACGTAAAAAGCACCCACTACATTCACGGAGTGGTTGGCGTTAGAAAGGGGCATCCAGCTGTAGAAACACTGCCAGATCAGATTGGAGCCTGGGGCAGCCTTCTGGTTTCCCAAATCCCCGGTCGAACCGTCCAACCCATGCAAGCATGGAGAACGGACGTTAAACGATGATGATGATGATATTTATGTATGTATGTATATATACATATGTATATTTGTGTTTTTTTGTATGTATATATATATGCAATGCACTTCTTTCTGTTTTTGCCTCCCAAATTCTCACAAGGCTTTTATTGATCTGGGTCTTTAGTATAAACCCTTGTCCTCAATGGCAAGCAGTTTGACTTGAACTGAAACCAACTATCAGACAACAAAGCATTCTTCTTAATGATAGCAAAACAGTGAAGCTCCCTTCACATATATTGTCTGGATATAGGACTCAGGTGTAATTCATGCAGGTATGTATTCAATTATATGCAGAGAAGTGTCTATGCCACCATCTGCTGGCGTTTCTTACGTTGCTTATCTGAAGTCATTTAACTTTATCAGATGTGTCTAACCTGTTTTTATGTGACACTTCTGTCGGGAATTATCATTTTTAAATTCTGAAAAAAATATTGTTATATATTATGGCTGTATGGTTTAAGAATTGACCTTGTGTGAAGTGAAGTGTGTATGTGTGTGTGTATATGGTCGTGTGTTTCAGTCTTCATTTGTGTATATGTTTGTATGTGTGCTTGTCTGTTCATGTTACCTACATACCTATCCGTGTGTATGTCTATCTCGCTTTCTCTCTTTTACTTGTTTCAGTCATTTGACTGCAGCCATGCTGGAGCACCGCCTTCAGTCGAGCGACTCGACCCCGGGACTTGTTCTTTTTTGTAAGCCCAGTACTTATTCTATCGGTCTTTTTTGCCGAACTGCTAAGTGACAGGGACATAAACACACCAGCATCGGTTGTCAAGCAATACTAGGGGGACAAACACAGACACACAAACATACACGTACACATATATATATATACATATATACAACGGGCTTCTTTCAGTTTCCGTCTACCAAATCCACTCACAAGGCATTGGTCGGCCCGAGGCTACAGTAGAAGATACTTGCCCAAGGTGCCATGTAGTGGGACTGAACCCAGAACCATGTGGTTGGTTAGCAAGCTACTTACCACACAGCCACTCCTGCGTCTATGTTTACTTTCATATCTATTTACCTACATATATGTACATATACACACACACACACATACATACATTTATATCTGTATATAAATATAAACTGTGGGTATAGGGGTATTGGGGTATGATTATCTGCTCTGTGTATTTCCTGTTTAGTACTGGGGACGTTTCATTTATGAGGACGTACTCCTGTATTTGTTTGAGTGTTGGGTCCTTTGGGTGCTAGGATAAAATGCGGATGTCAAGTTGACTCAGGTTGCCTCCATGCTGGTCCTTCGCATGTTGGTGGAGTATGGAGGACTGTTTTTTGTCGTCATATAATCTTAAATGTTCATTTAGTCTTTCCGCAACGCTACTAGATGTCTCCCCTATGTATGTCATGTTCATGTCTTCACAAGCTCCTTCTATGCATACATCTTATGCTGTAGACTACATCTCTAGTTCTACAATTAATGTCAGGGTTAATCCTACATACCATGCAGTTATCATTGTCCTACATAGTTGGTGAATGTCGCCCAAGTACAAGTACAAGTAAGTACACTCATATTGATGATAATAATAATAGTAATAATAATAATAATAATAATAATAATAATAATTATAATAATTATAATAATAATAATAAGTACCAGGCAGTGGCTCTCGTGGCTTCTGATCACTAGGAATGATCAAGAAGGGAACTGAAAATTATATGAGAATGATCCCTGGCTTACCATCCCTGCAAGAAGTGCAAAAGATTGCCTTAACTGGTACATCACACGTATTGAGAAGAGCATTGTCAATGTGAGAACAATTACTACCCATGTATTTTAATTTAACTTTAAAAAAAAAAAAAAAGAACGAACTAGTGAGTTTAGTGTAATGACCTACCAATGTATACTATGAGTTTCTTTGCCCTGGGAGTCAGGAAGACACTCGGCAAGAAATGGAAGCAAATTTGAAAGAAGAAGAAAAAAAAAGATAACAATGATAATAATAATGCCCTGATGCAGTACCAGGCAGTGGCTCTCATGGCTTCTGATCTTAACTGATTGGAAGTGTTATCATGTACATTGTTTTGTCTTGGTATAAAAGATGGGCTACAGCAAATATTCTGCTCAATACCACAGATTTACTTGTCAGTTGTTTGACCTTAACCAGTTGAGCATGTCCCTTGGTGGCTGACGATATGCGCATCTCTGATCACGAGCAGAAGTAGTGGGGGAGCATCATAGCCATGTGTTGAAAGGAATTCTTTGGGGGTTTGGATAATTCACCTCTGGAAACATGGGTGGTTCTTTCAACATCCTTAAACAACCCTTATTCAGGGACCTTTTGAGCGGGATGGGCTACTCAACCTGAAGAAAATTCTAACTGGGCCCCACCTGCAAGGTCATGTGCTGTTTATCTTGATATGAGATCACCATGTCGCACACATATGGTTGTGATGCATGTGCCTAGTGTACCCTTATCAGACGGGTAGTCATGATGGGTATACTGGGCTTCGTATATTTTACCCCAGTGTCACTTTGATGGCATGCACTGCTCTCTCACTCAATAATAATGATAATAATAATAATAATAATAATAATACACACAAACATGGTTTAAGCAATGACATTAATAACCCCTCTATTAATATACCTTAAACAAATACACTTGGACTAACTCATCTTTAATAATAATATTAAATAATTAAATTATAACCCACAAATATGCAGAGTAATAACATTATCTAGTACTATCCCCAAGACTGAATCATAAATCTGTGTGTGCATATATATCTGTATGTATATGTATGTGTGTATGCATACATATACTTGTGTGTATATATATATATATATTTTTTTTTTTTTTTTGTACTTGTTTCAGTCATTTGACTGCGGCCATGCTGGAGCACCGCCTTTAGAGTGGTGAAAGAGTACAGCAGGGATCACCACCTCCTGCCGGAGCCTCGTGGAGCTTTTAGGTGTTTTCGCTCAATAAACACACACAACGCCCGGTCTGGGAATCGAAACCGCGATCCTCCGACCGCGAGTCCGCTGCCCTAACCACTAGGCCATTGCGCCTCCATATATTTTTATATATATATATATATATATAAAAAATAATAATAATAAAAGAATAAATAAAATAATAAAAAAAAATATATATATATATTTAAAATTTTTAAGTTTAATTTATTTATTTAAATAATTTTAAAAAATTTTAACTTTAATTTAAATATTTTAATTGGATTTTTATATTTTTTATATTTTTTAATTAATTTTATTTCTATGTATATTGGCTTATGATTTTCACTGTTTGATTTGCCTAATAGTGGTTTTATCTCTAATTTAATATAATATATATATATATATATATATATATATATATATCTATATATATATATATATATATATATATATATATATATATAAAACTTAGAAAACTTAGAAAGGTTTTGGCCAGTATTGGCCCAGGCCATGTCTAACTTAATAGCACCACCTGGCGAAGTCTTTCAATTCAGGATTTGGGCACCAAGGCCCATTCGAGCAGAGAGTTGTTTGCGGAGACATATCCGGGTGTAGGTGGTATGTCCGGGACTGTTTGAAGGAATTTGTCCAAAGACTTCTTGAATTTTGTGTGGTCAGTTTCTGTTTTGACGTGTCCTGGTGTAATGTTGAAGAGAGCAGGTCCAATTGAGGTGAAATAGTTGTGCCGTATTTTTAAATTAGAAAAAGACCACCTTTTATCAATTCAAAATAAATAATTAAATTACACCATCTAGAAAATTACATATAATAGAAAAGTTAAAATTAAAATAACAATAAAATGTAATTTAATTATTCATTTTGAATTGATAAAAGGTAGTCTTTTTCTAATTTTTTATATATATTATATTGTGTGAAATTTGATTTAGTATTCTAAATTGAATTTTTTTCGTTGTAAGTCTGGTTTTTATTCCCTCAAATAATAATTATATATATATATATATATATATATACGGAGTGGTTGGCGTTAGGAAGGGCATCCAGCCGTAGAAACACTGCCAGATCAGACTGGGCCTGATGCAGCCTTCTGGCTTCACAGACCCCAGTTGAACCGTCCAACCCATGCTAGCATGGATAGCGGACGCTAAATGATGATGATGATGATATATATATATATTTCTATTTCTTTACTACCCACAAGGGGCTAAACACAGAGGGAACAAACAAGGACAGACAGACGGATTAAGTCGATTATATCGACCCCAGTGCTTAACTGGTACTTAATTTATCGACCCCGAAAGGATGAAAGGCAAAGTCGACCTCGGCGGAATTTGAACTCAGAACGTAACAACAGACGAAATATCTCTAAGCATTTCGCCTGGCGTTCTAACATATCTGCCAGCTTGCCACCCTAAATAAATGTGTGTGTGTGTGTGTGTGTGTGTACATAGGAATAAAAGCATATATACACAACCAATTAATTATTAAATTAAATTAATTAATTGATTGATTCATTCATTAGCTAATTAGCTGATTAATTTAATATCTGATAAGTTTTCAATATCTTATTAAATTAAGATTAATAAAAGAGTTGTCTCCCTTTGACTATTAAAATAATATTATGGAAAAAAAAAATGGCTACGATAAAAATTAAAAATGGTGAAATATAAATATTCTACAATTAGGTGGTAACCCCCACTCAAATAAAACACTAAAATTGAAATTAGATAATTAAAATTAAATAACTAAATAGATGGATGGTCTAAAAAAATAAATGATTAGATGATTAATTGAATAACTCAACACTATTGCATAGGACACAGGTGGGATCTTTTCGGTTTGACCGGCAGTTTTTTAAAATAATTTCCACGTAACTAAACACTTTTAAACTTCGTATACTGGTAGAATGTGTTTATAAAACATCTCTTTCTCTTGGCTTTATTGAGAAAATTCTATAGTTTGTAAGATATTTGTTGTTTTTTTTCTTCAATTTCTGCAATTTCAACCAATCAATGACGTCTATTGAGGTAAAAAAAAAACATTCTGTGCCGTATGAATATGTCCCTCGTTCAAGAAACAGATTGGGTTTATTTACATTTGTGAAGAAAAAAAAGATACCCTTCCCCCACCCCAAGCCTTAACCCTAAAACAGATTGAAATGCAATAGATAGGTTCTAGGGTCATAATTATGGGTGACAATTTCATATGACATCGCTAGAAAAAACTGCCGTTCAAACCGAAAAGATCCAACAAAAGCAGGAAGGATCCCGGATGAGATTTAAAAATATAAAAATGAAACCAAATCTTTGTTGAAACAAATGAATCCCGTCTGCGAATCTTTTAAGCTAACGAGTCATTCTACTCATTAATCTGTTCCAATTTGGAACTTATAGGAATGGAATAAATACTATGTTCACATCCATCTGAAAAGTTTTCAGCATAATCAGGCATTTCATTTAAAGACTCCATTTTCTTAGGGCAAATATATTTGTCTTCAAACCAATAGGAACTGTTTTCTTCAAAGTTGGTAGCATTCTTAATAGTGTTTGTCAAAGAGTTGTGATTGAGTTTGTTACTTCTGTCAAGAACGGCAAGTTCGTGATCCACTCCTCTTCCGTGGATTTGTTGAATAAGCAATCTCAGCTCTTTCGTGAGTGTGTAGCACTTGACCGAAGGAAACTCGCCGCTCACACTGGAGTTTGGTACCTGAGGGAACTTACAAATGATAAGTTTGTTGCTTTCTTCAAGTTCCTTGAGAAGGGAAGCTGTCAAAAGCGCTGAGTTGTCCTCTTTTAAAAAATTTATGTAATCCTGGCTGTTTTTCCACGCCTGGATTCTTTTGTGAAGAGCTTTGGAGTATACAAGAATTATAAAATCGGACCTTTGGATTTCTAAAGTCAGCCTCGAAGGATCGCTGCCTTTCACTAGACGCGCAGCAAGTTCTAGTTTACACTTGCTCATATTCATGAGAGATACAAACTGATCGATGGCTTCACAGTGGTAGGAATGGTCCTCTGTATAAAACAGCAGTCCTCTTTTCTCTTGAATTGTTCCTGGAAATATAAATTGATACATGTAACTCTGTCGTAGTATGTCTATCTTTCTAGCTGTTTGAAATATTATAAATACAAGGGAACAACAGAGAAAGAAACACAATCGATGCTGACACACCAGTAGACACCCCGCGTTTTGAAGACGACAGAGAAATGCCTACAGGCTACTGTTTCAAATGATTCAAGCACACACCCACACACACATAGGCGCAGGAGTGGCTGTCTGGTAAGTAGCTTGCTAACCAACCACTGCGTGGCACCTTGGGCAAGTGTCTTCTACTATAGCCTCGGGCCGACCAAAGCCTTGTGAGTGGATTTGGTAGACGGAAACTGAAAGAAGCCCGTCGTATATATGTATATATATATATATGTGCGTGTATGTTTGTGTGTCTCTGTTTGTCCCCCTAGCATTGCTTGACAACCGATGCTGGTGTGTTTACGTCCCCGTCACTTAGCGGTTCGGCAAAAGAGACCGATAGAATAAGTACTGGGCTTACAAAGAATAAGTCCCGGGGTTGATTTGCTCGACTAAAGGCGGTGCTCCAGCATGGCCGCAGTCAAATGACTGAAACAAGTAAAAGAGTAAAAGAGTAAAGAGTAACACAAACATATTCATCTCTAATATGTGCTCTATTGTATGTAGTGTATTTATAATCCATGTAAATAAATCCCTTTTCAATCATGAAACAATTTATGTATTTATATATACACACACACATCCACTACACATTTATATATTTGTTGTGTAAGATTTTTTATGTGAAGTCGTGTGTTGAAACAGATATTGTTGTATTTCGGAACGGTCGTTTTGCCAGTTTAGCCAATAAAAACACACGCACTATATATTTGGTGTTACTTTGCTTCAGTGTTACTCTCTTTTATTTGTTTCAGTCATTTGACTGCGGCCATGCTGGAGCACTGCCTTTAGTCGATCAAATCGCCCCCAGGACTTATTCTTTGTAAGCCCAGTACTTATTCTATCGGTCTATTTTGCCGAACCGCTAAGTGACGGGGACGTAAACACACCAGCATCGGTTGTCAAGCAATGCTAGGGAAACAAACACAGACACACAAACATACACACACACACACACACATATATATATATACATATATACGACAGGCTTCTTTCAGTTTCCGTCTACCAAATCCACTCACAAGGCATTGGTCGGCCCGGGGCTATAGCAGAAGACACTTGCCCAAGGTGCCACGCAGTGGGACTGAACCCGCAACGATGTGGTTGGTTAGCAAGCTACTTACCACACAGCCATTCCTGTGTTATTTATTTTTTGCATTAATCTTAATCTTATTTCGGCCAGAGTAAGGAAAGACACAAATAAGAAAGAAGAAAGCAAAGGACCACTGATGCGGTCACAGGAGTGTGACGAAAGAACTCTGGCCGAAATAAGATTAAGATTAATGTAAAAAATAAATAACACTGAAGCAAAGTAACACCAAATATATAGTGCGTGTGTTTTTATTGGCTAAACTGGCAAAATGACCATTCCAAAATACAACAATAAATTGACCCAATCAATAATAAAATATCAAGAATATATTAGAATTAAAGGATTGAAAATGAATGAATGTTCCTTCTTGAGCCATGCC
The DNA here is from genome assembly GCF_006345805.1 of Octopus sinensis. Lineage (NCBI taxonomy): Eukaryota > Metazoa > Mollusca > Cephalopoda > Octopoda > Octopodidae > Octopus > Octopus sinensis. The sequence goes on along the minus strand of NW_021837038.1, from coordinate 39,951 downwards.
TTGCTCATAAGGGCCGGTTTCCCGGTTTCTTGGTGTATAGGTTTCCCACCTGGACAGGACGCCGGTCCATCACAGGTGAGCTGCAAGATGCAGGAGGAAAGAGTGAGAGAAAGTTGTGGCGAAAGAGTTGCCATTACCTGCTGCCGGAGCCGTGTGTAGCTTAGGTATTTCGCTAATAAACACACACATCGCCCGATCTGAGATTCGAACTCGCAATCCCTCAACCGTGAGTCCGCTGCTCTAACCACTAGGCCATGTGCCTCCACTCCCTTAGTGGTTAACCACATTTAAGTGGCAAATATACTTCACATTTAATGGATTATTATTTATGAACAGTATTAGCAATTTCCTTCATCAAACAAACATCAAAACATGCACATATAAAGAATGGCCCCCGTAAATATCCACATTTCAACATATTACAAAGGTGAAAGAGTTAAGTCCGGAATACATTTGTAAATCTTGAATCCTCATCAAGATTGGCCTTAGGTTTTCAATCTCTGATAAAATAGGAACTACATCTACAAGAGATCCTCATCAGCATCGTTTAACGTCTGCTTTCCATGCTAGCATGGGTTGGACGGTTCAACTGGGGTCTGGGAAGCCAGAAGGCTGCACCAGGCCCAGTCTGAACAGGCAGTGTTTCTACGGCTGGATGCCCTTCCTAACGCCAACCACTTCGTGAGTGTAGTGGGTGCTTTTTACGTGCCACCCGCACAGATGCCAGAGGAGGCTGGTGAACGGCCACGATTGGATGATGCTTTTTACATGCCACTGGCATGGAGGCCAGACGAGGATGGCAATGGCCACGATTGGATGATGGTTTTTACATGCCACCGGCATGGAGGCCAGACGATGGCAATGGCCACGATTGGATGATGCTTTTTATGTGCCACCGGCATGGAGGCCAGACAAGGCTGGCAATGGCCACGATTGGGTGATGCTTTTTACGTGCCACCGGCACGGGGACCAGACGAGGCTGGCAATGGCCACGATTGGATGATGCTTTTTATGTGCCACTGGCATGGAGATCAGACGAGGCGGGCAAATGGCCACGATTGGGTGATACTTTTTACATGCCACTGGCATGGAAACCAGATGAGGCTGGCAATGGCCACGATTGGATGGTGCTTTTTATGTGCCACCGGCATGGACATTTCCTGAAATAGATTCGTGTCCTATAAGTGAGATTTAACCCATCTGCTTATGACTATGTGATCAGAACCAAGACACCAGTGCTACAAATACAGATAATTTTGGTGATCCTTCCTTTTTTTGTTCTTTTACTTGTTTCAGTCATTTGACTGTGGCCATGCTGGAGCAGTGCCTTTAGTCGAATCAAATCAACCCCAGGACTTATTCTTTGTAAGCCTAGTACTTATTCTATCATTCTCTTTTGCCGAACCGCTAAGTTACAGGGACCTAAACACACCAGCATCGGTTGTCAAGCAATGCTAGGGGGTACAAACACACACACACATATATATACACATATATACGACGGGCTTCTTTCAGTTTCCGTCTGCCAAATCCACTCACAAGGCTTTGGTCACCCCAAGGCTATAGTAGAAGACACTTGCCCAAGGTGCCTCGCCGTGGGACTGAACCTAGAACCATTTGGCTGAGAAGCAGGCTACTTACTACACAGCCACTCCTGCGCCTTACCACACAGCCACTAAAAGGATTCGAGCGAGGTCGTTGCCAGTACCGCCTGACTGGCCTCCATGCCGGTGGCACGTAAAAAGCACCCACTACACTCTCGGAGTGGTTGGCGTCAGGAAGAGCATCCAGCCGTAGAAACATTGCCAGGTCAGACTGGAGCCTGGTGCATAAGTCTGAACAAAGATTGGATACTTACGCTTGAAACAGTAAAAACTAAGCACCAAAAGTAGTAGACCGATCATAGCACCAATAATAGCAAGGAATATGGTTAGGTTAAAAGTGCTCTTAGGTTCTGTTGTAAGATTTGGAGATGGTGCAGTGACATCTGTTGACGAAGGCGTTGTACACGGAAAACTAGAAACTAAAAAAGAAAATATAAGTAAAAAACAAAATTGGAAATAACTTTTTGAAATGTCAAAAATGTCAATTTAACTTCAATAAACAAGAGTATTGTTAAATTAGTTCAATGAATGTTGGTTGGTTGGTTGGGGGGTTTTTCTGGGGTTTTTTTGTGGACTGAGAGGCTGGTTTATTAGAGACCTCCTCACATAAAAAGCACCATCAGATCGTGGCCGTTTGCCAGCCTCGTCTGGCACCTGTGCAGGTGGCACATAAAAAGCACCCACTACACTCACGGAGTGGTTGGCGTTAGGAAGAGCATCCAGCTGTAGAAACACTGCCAGATCAGACTGGAGCCTGGTGCAGCCTCCTGGCTTCCAAGGCCCTGGTCAGACTGTCCAACCCATGCTAGCATGGAAAACGGACGTTAAACGATGATGAGGAGGAGGTGGAGGTAGTGAGGTAAAAAGCACCCACTACACTCACGGAGTGGTTGGCGTTAGTTATTAATTGACTCCGAAAGGATGAAAGGCAAAGTCGACCTCGGCGGAATTTGAACTCAGAACGTAACGGCAGACGAAATACCTATTTCTTTACTACCCACAAGGGGCTAAACACAGAGAGGACAAACAAGGACAGACAAAGGTATTAAGTCAATTACATCGACCCCAGTGCGTAACTGGTACTTATTCAATCGACCCCGAAAGGATGAAAGGCAAAGTTGACCTCGGCGGAATTTGAACTCAGAACGTAACGGCAGACGAAATACCAGTAAGCATTTCGCCCGGCATGCTAACGATTCTGCCAGCTCGCTGCCTTGTTTACTAATTACTTCCACCATCATACAGCTGTATTACTCTTAAACTACCACAGATCCTATATGAATATCCCATGAACCTTTGTTGCTGATTTCCAAACATTTTATGCAAAAGGCGCAGGAGTGGCTGTGTGGTAAGTAGCTTGCTAACCAACCACATGGTTCCGGGTTCAATCCCACTGCGTGGCACCTTGGGCAAGTGTCTTCTGCTGTAGCCTCGGGCCGACCAATGCCTTGTGAGTGGATTTGGTAGACGGAAACTGAAAGAAGCCTGTCGTATATATATATATAAGTGCAGGAGTGGCTGTGTGGTAAGTAGCTTGCTAACCAACCACATGGTTCCGGGTTCAATCCCACTGCGTGGCACCTTGGGCAAGTGTCTTCTGCTGTAGCCTCGGGCCGACCAATGCCTTGTGAGTGGATTTGGTAGACGGAAACTGAAAGAAGCCTGTCGTATATATGTATATATATATATGTGTGTGTGTGTGTGTGTCTGTGTTTCTTCCCCTAGCATTGCTTGACAACCGATGCCGGTGTGTTTACGTCCCCGTAACTTAACAGTTCTGCAAAAGTGACCGATAGAATAAGTACTGGGCTTACAAAAGGAATAAGTCCCGGGGTCGATTTGATCGACTAAAGGCGGTGCTCCAGCATGGCCGCAGTCAAATGGCTGAAACAAGTGAAATAGTATAATACACAATTCATAAGCGGCAATTTAATAATGGTTTTGCTTTGTCATTGCTTTAGTTTTACTTACTTTGAAAGTCTGTGCTTTTCGACCGAATACAGTCGACACCACATCTACTATATTCGTTCTTACATATACATTTCCCATCAACGTTCCAAAATTCATCAATTATTTCAACCTTTAAGAAAATTACAAAAAACACACTGAATAGATATTTAAATAAGCAAGCAGGAGCGGCTGTGTGGTAAGTAGCTTGCTTACCAACCACATGGTTCCGGGTTCAGTCCCACTGCGTGGCAGCTTGGGCAAGTGTCTTCTGCTATAGCCCCGGGCTGACCAACGCCTTGTGAGTGGATTTGGTAGATGGAAACTGAAAGAAGCCCATCATATATATATATAGGCGCAGGGGTGGCTGTGTGGTAGGTAGCTAGTTTACCAACCACATGGTTCCGGGTTCAGTCCCACTGCGTGACAGCTTGGGCAAGTGTCTTCTGCTATAGCCACGGGCTGACCAATGCCTTGTGAGTGGATTTGGTAGATGGAAACTGAAAGAAGCCCATCATATATATATATAGGCGCAGGAGTGGCTGTGTGGTAGGTAGCTTGTTTACCAACCACATGGTTCCGGGTTCAGTCCCACTGCATGGCACCTTGGGCATGTGTGTCTTCTGCTATAGCCCCGGGCTGACCAATGCCTTGTGAGTGGATTTGGTAGATGGAAACTGAAAGAAGCCCATCATATATATATAGGCGCAGGGGTGGCTGTGTGGTAGGTAGCTTGTTTACCAACCACATGGTTCCGGGTTCAGTCCCACTGCGTGGCAGCTTGGGCAAGTGTCTTCTGCTATAGCCACGGGCTGACCAATGCCTTGTGAGTGGATTTGGTAGACGGAAACTGAAAGAAGCCCATCATATATATATATAGGCGCAGGAGTGGCTGTGTGGTAGGTAGCTTGTTTACCAACCACATGGTTCCGGGTTCAGTCCCACTGCGTGGCAGCTTGGGCTAGTGTCTTCTGCTATAGCCCCGGGCTGACCAATGCCTTGTGAGTGGATTTGGTAGATGGAAACTGAAAGAAGCCCATCATATATATATATAGGCGCAGGAGTGGCTGTGTGGTAGGTAGCTTGTTTACCAACCACATGGTTCCGGGTTCAGTCCCACTGCATGGCACCTTGGGCATGTGTGTCTTCTGCTATAGCCCCGGGCTGACCAATGCCTTGTGAGTGGATTTGGTAGATGGAAACTGAAAGAAGCCCATCATATATATATATAGGCGCAGGAGTGGCTGTGTGGTAGGTAGCTTGTTTACCAACACATAGTTCCGGGTTCAGTCCCACTGCATGGCACCTTGGGCATGTGTGTCTTCTGCTATAGCCCCGGGCTGACCAATGCCTTGTGAGTGGATTTGGTAGATGGAAACTGAAAGAAGCCCATCATATATATATATAGGCGCAGGAGTGGCTGTGTGGTAAGTAGCTTGCTTACCAACCACATGGTTCCGGGTTCAGTCCCACTGCGTGGCACATTGGGCAAGTGTCTTCTGCTATAGCCTCGGGCTGACCAATGCCTTGTGAGTGGATTTGGTAGATGGAAACTGAAAGAAGCCCATCATATATATATATATATAGGCGCAGGAGTGGCTGTGTGGTAAGTAGCTTGCTTACCAACCACATGGTTCCGGGTTCAGTCCCACTGCGTGGCACCTTGGGCAAGTGTCTTCTGCTATAGCCTCGGGCCGACCAAACCCTTGTGAGTGGATTTGGTAGATGGAAACTGAAAGAAGCCCATCGTATATATGTATATAAATATATAGGGAGAGTTTACGAAAAAAACAAAAGACGAAGACAGGTGGTGTACAAGCTAACAGATGTATTAGTATAACGCTCAGGAATAGTAAAAGTCTTTTACGTTTCGAGCCTGTGCTCTTCTACAGAAAGGGACACAGAAAAAACAAGGAGAGAAAAAAAATGTGTGTAGTGGCTAACGATTTATATGTATGTATGTGTGTGTATATGTTTGTGTGTCTGTGTTTGTCCCTCTAGCATTGCTTGACAACCGATGCTGGTGTGTTTACGTTCCTGTAACTTAGTGGTTCGGCATAAGAGACTGATAGAATAAGAACTAGGCTTACAAAGAATAAGTCCTGGGGACGATTTACTTGACTAAAGGCGGTGCTCCAGCATGGCTGCACTCAAATGACTGAAACTTTGCCTTTCATCCTTTCGAGGTCTATAAATTAAGTACCAGTTACGCACTGGGGTTGATGTAATCGACTTAATTCGTTTGTCTATCCTTGTTCGTCCCCTCTGTAGGTAGTAAAGAAATAAGGGATGACGGTCACCCTAACTAACAAATGCTAATTGCTGTAGTCTTAAAATTCTGCTTCTCCAGACAACAGAATAAAGAAAATACTTTGTTAGAGAACAAACAACATTGATCAAGCCCAGAATTCCTTTTAAATAATTCCTCACAATTCTATAAAAAAATAGTTTTTAAGGTAGTTCTAAGGGGGTCATTTCCAAATGTGCAATAAAAGAAGTCTAACAGAATGCCAATTAATCTATAGTTACTCTTTTACTCTTTTACTTGTGTCCGTCATTTGACTGCGGCCATGCTGGAGCACTGCCTTTAGTCGAGCAAATCGACCCCGGGACTTATTCTTTTGTAAGCCCAGTACTTATTCTATTGGTCTCTTTTGCAGAACTGTTAAGTTATGGGGTCGTAAACACACCAGCATCGGTTGTCAAGCGATGCTAGGGGGACAAACACAGACACACAAACACACACACACACATACATATATATATATATATATATGCGACAGGCTTCTTTCAGTTTCTGTCTACCAAATCCACTCACAAGGCATTGGTCGGCCCGGGGCTATAGCAAAAGATACTTGCCCATGATGCCATGCAGTACTTATTCTATCGGTCACTTTTGCCGAACTGCTAAGTGACGGGGATGTAAACACACCAGCATCGGTTGTCAAGCAATGCTAGGGGGACAAACACAGACACACAAACACACACACGCATACATATATATATATATATACATACATATATACAACGGGATTCTTTCAGTTTCCGTCTACCAAATCCACTCACAAGGTATTGGTCGGCCCGAGGCTATAGTAGAAGACACTTGCCCAAGGTGTCACGCAGTGGGACTGAACCTGGAACCATGTGGTTGGTAAGCAAGCTTCTTACCACACAGCCACTCCTGCTGGCGTTATTACAATATTATGCAATATTGGTTATATTTAATAACTAGCAATATCGCCCAGCGTTGCTCGGGTTTGTTTCGACCCTTTAGAATTGGAATTTTTGAAAAGTGAAAGTTTTGTATAGGAGTGGCTGTGTGGTAAGTAGCTTGCTTTCCAACCACATGGTTCCGGGTTCAGTCCCACTGCATGGCATCTTGGGCAAGTGTCTTCTGCTATATCCCCTGGCTGACCAATGCCTTGTGAGTAGATTTGGTAGACGGAAACTGAAAGAAGCCTGTCGTATATATGTATATGTATGTATATAAGTGTGTGTGTATATGTTTGTGTGTCTGTGTTTGTCCCCCTAGCATTGCTTGACAACCGATGCTGGTGTGTTTACGTCCCCGTCACTTAGCGGTTCGGCAAAAGAGACCGATAGAATAAGTACTGGGCTTACAATGAATAAGTCCCGGGGTCGATTTGCTCGACTAAAGGCGGTGCTCCAGCATGGCCGCAGTCAAATGACTGAAACAAGTAAAAAAGTATATATACAACATCTACCAAAGACCCTCGCCCAAGGTGCCACGCAGTAGGACTGAACCTGGAACCATGTGGTTGGTTAGCAAGCTACTTTCCACACAGCCACTCCTGCTCCTAATTTGGTAAAGAACTGATAGCAGTAGATGTGCAAGTGTGCGTAGAAGTGTTTATCATGAAAGAAACGAATTATTCTTTTAAATTACATAGCTGGTGAAAAGTCCGGAGAATCAGAAAACGTGGAAGAAGCGGAAAATTCCCCATCTTCAGATTAACAGAATTCTTTGTAAATGTAATAATTTAGCAAAACATAGTAAGCAAGCAACAATATATGAAGAATAACTTACAGTTGTGTAGTAGTTTCCGGAACATATTCTATGAAATTCATGGGTTAATTTTGAGGTTGTCTGAAAATGACAAAATGATAAAAAAAAAACCCGATTTGTAAAGTTGGCCTATAAATAATAAGATAATTCATTCAACTACTCAAATATATATATGTGTGTGTGTGTGTGTGTGTGTGTATGTTTGTGTGTCTGTGTTTGTCCTCCTAGCATTGCTTGACAACCGATGCTGGTGTGTTTACGACCCCATAACTTAGCAGTTCTGCAAAAGTGACCGATAGAATAAGTACTGGGCTTACAAAGAATAAGTCCCGGTGTCGATTTGCTCGACTAAAGGCGGTGCTCCAGTATGGCCGCAGTCAAATAACTGACAGGTAAAAGAGTAAAAGAGTCACTATAGATTAATTGGCATTACGGAAGACTTCTTTTATTGCACATTTGGAAATGACCCCCTTAGAACTATCTTAAAAACAATTTTTTTATAGAATTGTGAGGAATTATTTAAAAGGAATTCTGGGCTTGATCAATGTTGTTTGTTGTCTGAATATTTGTCAAAGTAAATCTATAATCTTCAGGAAATCTTTGGGATCTTTTCGGTTTGAACGGCAGTTTTTTCTAGTGGTGTCACGTAAAAAGTACCATCCGATCGTGGCCGTTTGCCTGCCTCATCTGGCACGTAAAAAGCAGTGCCAGCCTCACCTGGCCCCCGTGTCGGTGGCATGTAAAAAGCACCAACTGATCGTGGCTGTTTGCCAGCCTCGTCTGGCCCCCCGTGTCAGTGGCATGTAAAAAGCACCAACTGATCATGGCTGTTTGCCAGCCTCGTCTGGCACCTGTGCTGGTGGCACATAAAAAGCACCATCCGATCGTGGCCATTTGCCAGCCTCGTCTGGCACCTATGCCAGTGGCACGTAAAAAGCACTATCCGATCGTGGCCATTGCCAGTCTCGTCTGGCACCTATGCTGGTGGCACGTAAAAAGCACCAACTGATCATGGCCGTTTGCCAGCCTCGTCTGGCACCTGTGCCGGTGGCACGTAAAAAGCACCATCTGATCGTGGCCATTGCCAGCCTCGTCTGACACCTGTGCCAGTGGCACGTAAAGAGCACCCACTACACTCACGGAGTGGTTGGCGTAAGGAAGAGCATCCAGCTGTAGAAACTCTGCCAGATCAGACTGGAGCCTGGTGCAGCCTTCTGGCTTCCCAGATCCCATTTGAACCGTCCAATCCATGGTAGCATGGAGAACGGACGTTAAACGATGATGATGATGATGATTACAAAATAATTAACATCAATATAGTCAAAAATAATTTACCAGGAGAAATCAATATAACGATGCAAGGAAATGAGTTTTATGTAATTAAGCTTTACTTAAAACTAATTAATGGATAATATTAATGACAATAGGGAAATAAAGACTTCAAAAAGAAACAATTTCTCTTTTTAGGAGTGGCTGTGTGGTAAGTAGCTTGCTTACCAACCACATGGTTCCGGGTTCAATCCCACTACGTGGTACCTTGGGCAAGTGTCTTCGACTATAGCCTCGGGCCGACCAAAGCCTTGTCAGTGGATTTGGTAGACGGAAACTGAAAGAAGCCTGTCGTATATATGTATATATGTATATATATATATATATATATATTATATATATATATATATATGTTTGTGTGTCTTTGTTTGTCCCCCTAGCATTGCTTGACATGCAATGCTGGTGTGTTTACCTCCCCGTCACTTAGCGGTTCAGCAAAAAGAGACCAATAGAATAAGTACTGGGCAAGTGTCTTCTGCTTTAACCTCGGGCGGACCAATGCCTTGTGAGTGGATTTGGTAGACGGAAACTGAAAGAAGCCCGTCGTATATATGTATATATATATAATATATATATATATATATATATATATATATATATATATGTATGTGTGTCTGTGTGTCTGTGTTTGTCCCCCTAGCATTGCTTGACAAACGATGCTGGTGTGTTTACGTCCCCGTCACTTAGCGGTTCGGCAAAAAAGAGACCGATAGAATAAGTACCGGGCTTACAAAAGAATAAGTCCCGGGGTCGATTTGCTCGACTTAAAGGCGGTGCTCCAGCATGGCCGCAGTCAAATGACTGAAACAAGTAAAAGAGTAAAAGAGAGTAAAAGAGATTAGAGGAATATAAAAAACACGAAAATGGCGAAATTTGACAAACCTGGGAAGAATTGACAACCGCACTTATTAAAATGGTTGAATTTGTATTATGAAGCGCTACATTATATTGTTTTATATCACACTTTGAAGGTCCTTGTTCAAAGTCCACAATTAACTTGTTTTCTTCTAATTTATAATCAATCGGGGTTACCCATTCGCGACACACTGCAAAGGTAAAGGAAAGCCATTTATGTGAGTATGAACATTACACAGGTAGTAAATGTCGTTAAATTAGGACGGGGTTTAATTAAATTTAAGCGAGAAAGAAAATAATTAAGATGAGCAAAACGGGCCCTCGTCCAATGGACGGTGCTGTGTTGTCAAACATTTAAACCAAATTCTCTCAGAACAACTTGTCCGACCGTCCCATAGGCCTCCCCTTTGAGAAACACAGATTTAACCTAAATTTAGGGGTGGTGGTGGTTTTGGTGGTGGTGGCGGTGGTGGTGGTGGTTTTGGTGGTAGTGGTGGTGGTTTTGGTGGTGGTGGTTTTGGTAGTGGTGGTGGTGGTAGTGGTTTTGGTCGTGGTGGTTGTGGTGGTGGTGGTGGTGGTGGTTTCGGTGGTGGTAGTTTTGGTGGTGGTGGTGGTGGTGTTGGTGGCGGTAGTGGTAGTTTTGGTGGTGGTGGTGATGGTGTTGGTGGCGGTAGTGGTGGTTTCGGTGGTGGTTGTGGTGGTGGTGGTGGTGGTTGTGGTGGTGGTGGTGGTGGTTTTGGTGGTGGTGGTAAAGCCGCCACCACCACCACCACTAGTTTCCTCCAAGATTTTTTAAATAAACAATAATTTTAGGTTCCTTACTGAACGTATCGACTTTGGCAGTCAGGTAATTGTTCCCAGATTCCGGCAACGGATGAAGATGAACCAAAATTTCTTTATTCATTCTTACAGGATGTAGATTAAACTCAAAGTCATACTGCAAAGAAATTTTATTTTAAATTCTACTAAAATAATAGAATATTCAAAATATTGATCAGTTCAATCAAATTTTATGATAATTTTAATCATATTTAAAAAATAAAAACATTCAGCTATTTTAATCTTTTATCATTTTAACCCTTTAGCATTTAAACCGGCCCCCATATCCGGCCAAAAGTATTCTGCCTGTTTTGTGTCCAAACTGGCTAGATCTGGTCTCTCACACCAACCCTACAATATCGTTTTATAAATTAACAACTACCTCATCAAAATCTCATAGCTACAAGATAATGCATGATTAGTTCAAGGCAATGTAGATAAAAAAAGGATTCATTTTGTCAGAATAATGCGAACACTTAAGGGTTAATACGTTAAAACTAAAAGGCTTCAATTTCTAGTATTCTGAGATACTCATTTCCAAACAGTCTTCAGTCAAATCATCCAACCCATGCTAGCATGGAAAGCGGAAGTTAAACGATGATGATGATGATATCACACACACACACACACACACACACAACTGGCTTCCTTCAGTTTCCTCCTAAAAAAATCCACTCAAGACTTTGGTTGACCCAGGAGTATAGAAGACACTTACCAAACCTGCCATGCAGTGGAACTGAACCTGGAACCATATGGCTGAGAGGCAAACAGCTTGCCACAGTCATGCCTGCCCCTTAATCCTTTAGCATTTAAACTGGCCCCCATATCCGGCCAAATGTATTCTGCCTGTTTTATGTTCAAACTGGCCAGATCTGGTCTCTCACACCAACCCTACAATATCGTTTTAAAAATGAACAGCTACCTCATCGAAATCTCAGAGCTACAAGATTAATGAATGATTAGTTCAAAACAATGTGGATTAAAAAGGATCAATTTTGGTATAATAATGCGAACACTAAAGGGTTAATATATTTTTCATTGTCTAAATCTAATCATCCACAAGAATTCTTTATAGGCTCATTTCTATTAATTTAGATATCATAAATCGGATCTTTTCGGTTTGAACGCCAGTTTTTTCTAGCGGTGTCATATGAAATTGTCACCCATAATTATGACCTTAGTATCGATCTATTGCATTTCAATGTTTTAGGGTTAGGGTTAGGGGGAAGGGTATCTTTTTCTTCACAAATGTAAATAAACCCAATCTGTTTCTTAAACGAGGGACATATTCATACGGCACAGAATGCTTTTCACCTCAATGGATGTCATTGATTGGTTGAAATTGCAGAAATTGAAGAAAAAAGACAACAAATATCTTACAGACTATAGAATCTTCTCAGTAAAGCCAAGAGAAAAAGATGTTTTATAAACACATTCTACCAGTATACAAAGTTTAAAATTTTTTAGTTACCAAAAATTATGTGAAAAAACTGCCGGTCAAACCGAAAATATTCCATAAATCTTTAGTTAAATATATTCCAAAGTATTAATACTATTAAAGTATTTGTATATTTAATACGAGCAATTATATACATATATAATTTTTTAATAATATATTATTATTAATATTAATAAATAATAAATGCACCCTTTTAAAGCCTAGCCAGGCTCATGGGCCCGGTTTCCTGGTTTCAATGGCGTATGTGTTCCCCAGCTGGACAGGATGCCAGTCCATCACAGCGTTACTCATTTTTGCCAGCTGAGTGGACTGGGGCAATGTGAAATGAAGTGTTTTGCTCAAGAACACAACGTGTCGCCCAGTCGAGGAATCGAAACCACAATCTTACAATCATGATGCTGACACCCTAACCACTAAGTCACTTGCCTTCACACGTTATTAATATTAGGAAATCAATATCAGAAAACTCCTCAGAAAGATATACACATATGAAAAATAATTGTAGGAGTGGCTGTGTGGTAAGTAGCTTGCTAACCAACCACAAGGTTCTGGGTTCAGTCCCACTGCGTGGCATCTTGGGCAAGTGTCTTCTGCTATAGCCCAGGGCCAACCAAAGCCTTGTGAGTGGATTTGGTAGATGGAAACTGAAAGAAGCCCATCGTATATATATATATAGGCGCAGGAGTGGCTGTGTGGTAAGTAGCTTGCTAACCAACCACAAGGTTCTGGGTTCAGTCCCACTGCGTGGCATCTTGGGCAAGTGTCTTCTGCTATAGCCCAGGGCCAACCAAAGCCTTGTGAGTGGATTTGGTAGATGGAAACTGAAAGAAGCCCATCGTATATATATATATATAGGCGCAGGAGTGGCTGTGTGGTAAGTAGCTTGCTAACCAACCACAAGGTTCTGGGTTCAGTCCCACTGCGTGGCATCTTGGGCAAGTGTCTTCTGCTATAGCCCAGGGCCAACCAAAGCCTTGTGAGTGGATTTGGTAGATGGAAACTGAAAGAAGCCCGTCATATATATGTATATATTGTGGAGGCGCAATGGCCTAGTGGTTAGGGCAGCGGACTCGCGGTCGCAGGATCGCGGTTTCGATTCCCAGACCGGGCGTTGTGTGTGTGTTTATTGAGCGAAAACACCTAAAAGCTCCACGAGGCTCCGGCAGGAGATGGTGGTGATCCCTGCTGTACTCTTTCACCACTCTTTCTTCTGTTGGCCTGCTCGCTTAGCCAGCGGGGTGGCGTCATTCGAAGGCTAAAACAATGCGAACGCATTGTATAACAACATCTGATGGTCTGGTCGGTCACGTGATCACGTGATATATATATTATGCATGTGTATATGTTTGTGTATCTGTATTTGTCCCTCTAGCATTGCTTGACATCTGATGCTGGTGTGTTTACGTCCCCGTTACTTAGCGGTTCGGCAAAAGAGACCGATAGAATAAGTACTGGGCTTACAAAGAATAAGTCCCGGGGTCGATTTGCTCGACTAAAGGCGGTGCTCCAGCATGGCCACAGTCAAATGACTGAAACAAGTGAAAGAGAGAGAGAGAAAGTAAAGAGTAAATAAATATAAATATGTATAAAAATATATGTAAATATGTATAATGAAAATGAAGTGAATTCATGGCTCGCAGGACGGCCTGCTGTGCTAACCTTAGGACAGACTCTTTAAAGACAGAAATTGTACTCACATTACTAATGGATTTGTTCTTTAGAAATTCAGAAAAGTCCAAGATTCTACAGATTTTGTCATCAAAATCATATTCAATCTTAAATCCTTTTAAATGGGTTAAACCTATTAAAACAAAATAATATAGATATATATATATATGGTAAATGTATTGTAGGCAACTGGTCCTAATGTTTTAGGTTTCAAATTTAGTTAATGGTGTTTCTTCTATAAGAAAAATCCTTATTTTATTTTTTTAATGAATATTGCTTGATTGTAATTGCTTATTTATTTAACTATTATTGTTATTATTCTTAACCTGAAGAGTAACTATAATTTTGAATTGAATTGATTTTCGATTAAATTTATATTTAATTGTAATTCATATTTAATTATAGCCATGAAACGTACGTAGTTTTTTTTTTACGTATTATATATTGATTATTCATTTTTGTACTTTTTGTGATCTATCTATATGTTTTAAAAAATATATTTTTATTTATGACTTGGTTTATGTCTATCATTGTTTGAATTGCATAACAGTGGTTTTTCTCTAATTTATATAATATATATATATATATATATATATATATATATATATTTTATTTTATAGAAGGAGCTTCTACAGGACTAGAACTGTTTCATTCAAAAGAAATCATCAGGAAGCTAGGTGACAAGAATAGTTTTGGCATTTATACATTTAGGCAGATTTAAAGTGGTGGTGAGTCCCCCACCACCCCCACCACTTTAAATCTGCCTAAATGTATAAATGCCAAAACTATTCTTGTCACCTAGCTTCCTGATGATTTCTTTTGAATGAAACAGTTCTAGTCCTGTAGAAGCTCCTTCTATAAAATAAATTAATTTACTCTGCTATGTAATGAGTACCTTATTTACTGTGGTTAACCCCGACTCAACCCGGGACCTACATATATATATATATATATATATATATATATATACATATATATATATGTATGTATATATATATATATATTCACACACATATATTTACTCTTGCAATGATTTTAAAAATATACATATCTACTGGCTTGAAGATTGTACCAAAATTAACTTGTTCAATCACATACTGTGGCATAGTAAACTTTATAACTATTTTAAATATTGTTTGTGTCTTTTGCTGCTACATGGAGTATCATACTCATTATATATTTCTTTATTTTCTACTTTCAGTCTTCTTTTAGATATTTACTAGCAGTATCGTCCGGCGTTGCTCAGGTTTGTAAGGGAAATAACTATAAAGCATTTTTAGAGAGTTATAGCCAAAAAATAGCAAAAAAATGGGAAAAAAATGATGGTAAATTTTTTTGAGAGTTAAAAAAGGTGGAGTTGCGTCCCCTAGACGGTCTGTGGTTTGGGTTTCTGATTCTGGACCCCATGTCGAATTTATCGATTTTTTTCAGAACTGGGGGAACTTTTCAAAATTTTCGCTGCGTTAGTTTTGAATTATGACATTGGGCTATGCGTGTGTCAAGTTTCATCAGAATCGGTTGAAAGCCGTGGTCAGAGTGAGGGTACGAGAAAACAGACACACAGAAACACGCACAGACAAACTGCCGTTTATATATAGAGAGATAATAAGAAGCAGCATGAATTTGTAACATTCCTGCCTTTTACAAAAGTCTTTGTCCCCAGAAAAATAAATTTTATCGAGAATCAAAACCAGACTCAGCTTCAAACTCAGCTTGCAAAAGGATTGTCTATTATTATTCAGGTCTTAGAATATTAATGTGGTGGAGAATCATCATCATCATTTAGCGTCCGCTTTCCATGCTAGCATGGGTTGGACGGTTCAACTGGGGTCTGGGAAACCAGAAGGCTGCACCAGGCCCAGTGTGATCTGGCAGTGTTTCTATGGCTGGCTGCCCTTCCTAACGCCAACCACTCCGTGTGTGTAGTGGGTGCTTTTTACGTGCCAGACGGGGCTGGCAAACGGCCACGGTTGGACGGTGCTTTTTACATGCCACTGGCACGGGGGCCAGGCAAGGCTGGCAATGGCCACATTCGGATGGGTCGCTTATGCGCCACCGGCACAGGTGCCAGACGAGGCTGGCAAACAGCCATGGTTGGACAGTGCTTTTTACGTGCCACTGGCACGGGGGCCAGGCAAGGCTGGCAACGGCCACGTTCAGATGGTTCGCTTACACACCACCGGCACAGGTGCCAGACGAGGCTGGCAAATGACCACGGTCGGACGATGCTTTTTACATGCCACTGGCATGGGGGCCAGGCAAGGCTGGCAACGGCCACATTCGGATGGTTCGCTTACGTGCCAGACGAGGCTGGTAAATGGCCATGGTTGGACGATGCTTTTTACGTGCCACTGGCATGGGGGCCAGGCAAGGCTGGCAACGGCCACATTCGGATGGTTCGCTTACGTGCCAGACGAGGCTGGTAAATGGCCACGGTTGGACGGTGCTTTTTACATGCCACTGGCATGGGGGCCAGGCAAGGCTGGCAACGGCCACATTCGGATGGTTCACTTACGTGCCAGACGAGGCTGGTAAATGGCCACGGTTGGACGATGCTTTTTACGTGCCACTGGCATGGGGGTCGGTCAAGGCTGGCAACGGCCACATTCGGATGGTTCGCTTACGTGCCAGACGAGGCTGGTAAATGGCCACGGTTGGACGGTGCTTTTTATGTGCCACTGGCATGGGGGCCAGGCAAGGCTGGCAACGGCCACATTCGGATGGTTCGCTTACGTGCCAGACGAGGCTGGTAAATGGCCACGGTTGGACGGTGCTTTTTATGTGCCACTGGCATGGGGGCCAGGCAAGGCTGGCAACGGCCATGTTCGGATGGTTCGCTTACGTGCCACCGGCACTGGTATCTTGGCTACAATTTCCATTGATATTGATCGATTTCGATTTTGATTCTGATTCTCACTTGCCTCAACAGATCTTCACAAGTAGAGTTAACATCACAACATTCACATCTTAAGAACTAGATCTGACATAGCACAGAATCTATATTCTTTTTATTCTTTTTCTTTTATTCTTTTACTTGTTTCAGTTATTTGACTGCGGCCATGCTGGAGCACCGCCTTTAGTCAAGCAAATCGACCCTGGGACTTATTCTTTGTAAGCCCAGTACTTATTCTATCGGTCTCTTTTGCCGAACCGCTAAGTGACGGGGACGTAAAAACACCAGCATCGGTTGTCAAGCAATGCTAGGGGGAAAAACACAGACACACAAACACATCACATATACATATATACATACATATATACGACAGGCTTCTTTCAGTTTCCGTCTACCAAATCCACTCACAAGGCATTGGTCGGCCCGGGGCTATAGCAGGAGACACTTGCCCAAGATGCCACGCAGTGGGACTGAACCCGGAACCATGTGGTTGGTTAGCAAGCTACTTACCACACAGCCACTCCTGTGCCTATATATATATATACATATATAAGACAGGCTTCTTTCAGTTTCCGTCTACCAAATCCACTCACAAGGCATTGGTCGGCCCGGGGCTATAGCAGAAGACACTTGCCCAAGATGCCACGCAGTGGGACTGAACCCGGAACCATGTGGTTGGTTAGCAAGCTACTTACCACACAGCCACTTAATTTGCTTTAAGAAATGGGATCTTTGTTTATGCAGTAAACACTTTTTAATACATTTACATCATTTAATTATAACATAAAAGCTTTTAGAATTTTAGAGAAATGTTCTTACTTGCATTCCACACAGCTTTAATTCCTTTTTTCTCGTTTCGCAGGAAATCTGTTAGTTGAAAAAACTTCGGCCTCTCGGGGTACTTTCCGTTAGGAAACGGCTTAAAGACATCCAAACTTGCATTACAACCTGAAACATGGAAAATCATCATCATCATCAACATCATCATCATTGTTTAACGTCCGCTTTCCATGCTAGCATGGGTTGGACGATTTGACTGAGGGCTGGCGAACCAGATGGCTGCACCAGGCTCCAATCTGATCTGGCAGTGTTTCTACAGCTGGATTCCCTTCCTAATGCCAACAACTCCGAGAGTGTAGTGGGTGCTTTTATGTGTTACATACGTATGTATATATATATCATCATCATCATTTAACGTCCACTTTCCATGCTAGCATGGGTTGGACGATTTTGACTGAGGGCTGGCAAACCAGATGGCTGCAGCAGGCTCCAGTCTTTATCTGGCAGTGTTTCTACAGCTGGATTCCCTTCCTAATGCCAACAACTCCGAGAGTGTAGTGGGTGCTTTTATGTGTTACATACGTATGTATATATATATATCATCATCATCATTTAACGTCCACTTTCCATGCTAGCATGGGTTGGACGATTTTGACTGAGGGATGGCGAACCAGATGGCTGCACCAGGCTCCAATCTTGATCTGGCAGTGTTTCTACAGCTGGATGCCCTTCCTAACGCCAACCACTCCAAGAGTGTAGTGGTGGTGGTGGTGGTTATGGCTGTTGTTATGGTTGTGGTTGTTGTTGTTGTTGTTGTTGGATTGCTGATGTAAAATAATTGAAAAATGCAAAATCATAAATTTTACATTTCTTTCAATGCTTCTAAAAGAAATAAGGTGTATTAACATGAATAAATATGATTCTTATGTAGTTTTTACAATCTGAAGAATAGTTTTATAAAGATACTTACATTTTGTCCTGTAAAGATAATAAGATTCCTGAAAAGGAAAAAAAGAGTGAGAATTTTTTTTTAAATATTTTATTTCTATTGAATTTTAATTTAGTTAAAACAATTTAGAAACTAACAGTGAAAATACTGAATGTTTTTTTTTTACCTCAATAGACGTCGTTGATTGGTTGAAATTGTAGAAATTGAAGAAAAAAAAACAACAAATATCTTACAAACTATAGAATTTTCTCAATAAAGCCAAGAGAAAAAGATGTTTTATAAACACATTCTACCAGTATACGAAGTTTAAAAGTGTTTAGTTACGTAGAAATGATTTTAAAAAACTTCAGGTCAAACCGAAAAGATCCCTGTTTCTTAAACGAGGGGCATATTCATACGGCACAGAATGTTTTCACCTCCAATAGATGTCATTGATTGGTTGAAATTGCAGAAATTGAAGGAAAAAAACAACAAATATCTTACAAACTATAGAATTTTCTCAATAAAGCCAAGAGAAAAAGATGTTTTATAAACACATTCTACCAGTATACGAAGTTTAAAAGTGTTTAGTTACGTGGAAATTATTTTAAAAAACTGCTGGTCAAACCCAGGGACATATTCATATAGCACAGAATGTTTTTACCTCAATAGATGTCATTGATTGGTTGAAATTGCAGAAATTGAATAAAAAAAACAACTATCTTACAAACCATAGAATTTTCTCAATAAAGCCAAGAGAAAAAGATGTTTTATAAACACATTCTACCAGTATACGAAGTTTAAAAGTGTTTAGTTACGTGGAAATTATTTTAAAAAACTGCCGGTCAAACCGAAAAGATCCCTGTTTCTTAAACAAGGAACATATTCATATGGCACAGAATGTTTTCACCTCCAATAGACGTCATTGATTAGTTGAAATTGCAGAAATTGAAGAAAAAAACAACAAATATCTTACAAACTATAGAATTTTCTCAATAAAGCCAAGAGAAAAGATGTTTTATAAACACATTCTACCAGTATATGAAGTTTAAAAGTGTTTAGTTACGTGGAAATTATTTTAAAAAACTGCCGGTCAAACCGAAAAGATCCCTGTTTCTTAAACAAGGAACATATTCATATGGCACAGAATGTTTTCACCTCCAATAGACGTCATTGATTAGTTGAAATTGCAGAAATTGAAGAAAAAAACAACAAATATCTTACAAACTATAGAATTTTCTCAATAAAGCCAAGAGAAAAAGATGTTTTATAAACACATTCTACCAGTATACGAAGTTTAAAAGTGTTTAGTTACGTGGAAATCATTTTAAAAAACTGCCGGTCAAATGGAAAAGATCCCTAAATAAAGTACATTGAGATTTGAAAGGAAGAAAACAACTTGAGAAAACAAATGCCATAAAAAGAAGCTACTTCAAAAGATGGAGCAGAGATACTCGGACAACGAGATAAAAATACAGTAATTGCTTAAGTGAAATTATTGCATTAATTGTCATACTTACAATATATTTAGGTTTGGGGCACTTTGCGGAATTGTGAATCAACAACAGTGTTACGATAAATGCTATTAAGAATTGTTCCATTGTGACTTTCGGTAACAAATTTAGTCAGATTGAAATATTGATACTATAAATAAAGAATTACTTCTGTTAGATGACGGTCAAGATAGTAATAACACCAGCAACAGTATCATAACAAATTAAAATTTCCTAATTTTTGCTCTGCGCAAACATACCGGATACACAGGGAGTGACAGTACATTGCATTTGAGAGAATAATTAGTAATTGGTGTTACATAATTAAAGATGATGAGAAACAATGAATGTTAGTAGGCGTTGTGTTGATAGGATTGTTAGCCTGTCGTACCTCAGGAAGCATTTATTCCGACTCTTTCTGCGTTCAAATCCCGCCCAGATCAATCTTACCTTCCATCCTTTCGTGGTTAATAAAAAAAATAGGATCTTTTCGGTTTGACCGGCAGTTTTTTAAGATAATTTCCACGTAACTAAAAAATTTTAAACTTCGTATACTGATAGAATGTGTTTATAAAACATCTTTTTCTCTTGGCTTTATTGAGAAAATTCTATATTTTGTAAGATATTTGTTGTTTTTTTTTCTTCAATTTCTGCAATTTCAAACAATCAATGACGTCTCTTGAGGTAAAAAACATTCTGTGCTGTATGAATATGTCCCTCGTTTAAGAAACAGGAATCTTTACGGTTTGACCAGCAGTTTTTTAACATAATTTCCACGTAACTAAACACTTTTAAACTTCGTATACTGGTAGAATGTGTTTATAAAACATCTTTTTCTCTTGGCTTTATTGAGAAAATTCTATAGTTTGTAAGATATTTGTTGTTTTTTTTATTCAATTTCTGCAATTTCAACCAATCAATGACGTCTATTGAGGTAAAAAAAACATTCTGTGCCGTATGAATATGTCCCTCATTTAAGAAACAGACTAGGTTTATTTACATTTCTGAAGAAACAAAGATACCCTTCTCCCCACCCCTAACCCTAACTCTAACCCTAACCCTAAAACAGATTGAAATGCAATAGATCGATACTAGGGTCATAATTATGGGTGACAATTTCATATGACACCGCTAGAAAAAACTGCCGGTCAAACCGAAAAGATCCAAAAAATAATGAAGTCCAGCCATGAACTGGAGTCAGTGTAGTCGACTAACACCCTCACCTTGAAACTAGTGGCTTTGAGTCAAAAGTGGAAGTAATTATCTTGGTATGCATAGGAAACAGTTTCGGCTTAATTCTGACCTTTGACTAACCACCCAACCTGTGTTATCACAAATTAATTCATTATAAACATTATATGGTTCACAATGGGTTAGGGTTAGGGTTAAGGTTTTGGGGTTAGGGTTAGGGTTGTCATAAGTAACAGTGACAAATGAAAAATACATCGCCGATAGTTGTTGTTGACAAACGGCACAGAATGTTTTCACCTCAATAGACGTCATTGATTGGTTGAAATTGCAGAAATTGGAAAAAAATCCAACAAATATCTAACAAACTATAGAATTTTTCTCAATGAAGATAAGAGAAACGGCAGTTTTTAAAAAATAATTTCCATGTAACTAAACACTTTTAAACTTCGTATACTGGTAGAATGTGTTTATAAAACATCTTTTTCTCTTGGCTTTATTGGGAAAATTCTATAGTTTGTAAGATATTTGTTGTTTTTTTCCTTCAATTTCTGCAATTTCAACCAATCAATGATGTCTATTGAGGTAAAAAACATTCTGTGCCATATGAATATGTCCCTCGTTTAAGAAACAGGAATCTTTACGGTTTGACCAGCAGTTTTTAAAAATAATTTCCATGTAACTAAACACTTTTAAACTTCGTATACTGGTAGAATGTGTTTATAAAACATCTTTTTCTCTTGGCTTTATTGAGAAAATTCTATAGTTTGTAAGATATTTTTTGTTTTTTTTATTCAATTTCTGCAATTTCAACCAATCAATGACGTCTATTGAGGTAAAAAAACCATTCTGTGCCGTATGATTATGTCCCTTGTTTAAGAAACAGATTCGGTTTATTTACATTTGTGAAGAAAAAAGATACCCTTCCCCCCAACCCTAACCCTAACCCTAACCCTAACTAACCCTAACCCTAAAACAGATTGAAATGCAATAGATCGATACTAGGGTCATAATTATGGGTGACAATTTCATATGACACCGCTAGAAAAAACTGCCGTTCAAACTGAAAAAATTCAATGACCCAGATATATAAAAAAAATATTTCAAAAACTGTGAATATGTCAAAAATATTATATATATATATATATAATATAACAAACACGAAAAACTAATAAACCTTCCAAATTATTCCTGTATAAACATACCGGATATACAGGGAGTGGGAATTAATGCATTACGTGTAAGAGAGTAATTAATAATCAAAGTTAAATAATTAAGGTTGGTATAAGTTAGTAGTAATCTAGTAGGAAGGATGATTAATATGTGCAACACAAGGAATTTATTCCGGCTAACTGGTATTTAATCGACCCCGAAAGGATGAAAGACAAAGTCGACCTCGGCGGAATTTGAACTCAGAACGTAGCAGCAGATGAAATACCTATTTCTTTACTACCCACAAGGGGCTAAACACAGAGAAAACAAACGGATTAAGTCGATTATATCGACCCCAGTGCGTAACTGATACTTATTTAATTGACTCCAAGAGGATGAAAGACAAAGTCGACCTCAGCGGAATTTGAACTCAGAATGTAGCGGCAGACGAAATACCTATTTCTTTACTAAACTCAGGGGCTAAACTCAGAGAGGACAAACAAGGACAAACAAACGGATTAAGTCGATTATATCGACCCCAGTGTGTAACTGGTACTTATTTAATCGACCCCGAGAGGATGAAAGACAAAGTCACCCTCAGCGGAATTTGAACTCAGAACATAGCAGCAGATGAAATACCTATTTCTTTACTACCCACAAGGGGCTAAACACAGAGGGGACAAACAAGGACAGACAAATGGATTAAGTCGATTATATTGACCCCAGTGCATAACTGGTACTTATTTAATTGACCCTGAAAGTTTGAAAGGCAAAGTCGACCTTGGCGGAATTTGAACTCAGAACGTAAAGACAGATGAAATACCTATTTCTTTACTACCCATAAGGGGCTAAACACAGAGAGGACAACTAAGGACAAACAAACGGATTAAGTCGATTACATTGGCCCCAGTGCGTAACTGGTACTTATTTAATCGACCCTGAAAGTTTGAAAGGCAAATTCGACCTTGGCGGAATTTGAACTCAGAATGTAGCGGCAGACGAAATACCTATTTCTTTACTACCCACAAGGGGCTACACACAGAGGGGACAAACAAGGACAGACAAATGGATTGAGTCGATTACATCAACTCCAGTGTGTAACTGCTACTTATTTAATCGACCCCGAAAGGATGAAAGACAAAGTCGACCTCAGCGGAATTTGAACTCAGAACGTAGCAGCAGAAGAAATACCGCTAAGCATTTCGCCCGGCATGCTAATATTTCTGCCAGCTCGATACAATAAAAATGGAAAGGATAAATACATATAAGTGCCAGAAGTAAAAGAGAGACACAACCGGGTAGAATGTTTAAGAGAAGATTTTATTGATAGGTTAACATGTGTGTGCATCATATATACATAGTAATAGACAAGCCGTCATGTATACATAATGTGTAGGTGTCTGCATTAAATACAGAGCATTGAAAGAGTCTATAATAGGAGGTTAGCGGAATGTTCAGACACAAGGATGATAAATACCAGTTCGTAGTCGCGGTACACGATAGTTGAAGTGCTGTAACAAGTTGTGGCAAAGAAGCAGAGCTGGTTGAGGTACAGTCGTACGTGAAGCCCTGGCTATGATGCAGAGCCGGTCACTTATTACAGGAGTTCTCGCAGGTTGTATTTGCTGTTAACCACGTTGAAGTAATTCACAAACAGTGTTGAGACAGGACCTGTGCGGGTGTTGCTGGTTGCTGTGTACGTAGGGAGATGATGTTGACGACGTCAGGAAGACGGTGGAGGCGACGAGGAAAGGGAATAGGAGGTTAGAGGAATGTTCAGACACAAGGATGATAAATACCAGTTCGTAGTCGCGGTACACGATAGTTGAAGTGCTGTAACAAGTTGTGGCAAAGAAGCAGAGCTGGTTGAGGTACGGTCGTACGTGAAGCCCTGGCTATGATGCAGAGCCGGTCACTTGTTACAGGAGTTCTCACAGGTTGTATTTGCTGTTAACCACGTTGAAGTAATTCACAAACAGTGTTGAGATAGAACCTGTACGAGTGTTGCTGGTTGTTGTGTACGTAGGGAGATGATGTTGACGACGTTAGGAAGATGATGGAGGCGACGAGGAAAGAGACGGTGGTCCTGAATGCTGCTGGACGAAGTTGATGAGTCTCCATGTGGCTGCTGTTGTGTTGTCGCTGGAACTGGCAGTGACCTGTGTGGTCAGTGGTTAGACCTCAAAAGTTCTGGAACCGAAAGACTATGTCTTTATTACAGGCACAAGGCCTAACACAAAAGGGACATACAAAGACATGCGGGAACATAAAACACATGAAAATGATATGTGAAAATGGATATACAATAATGGAAATGAGACAGCCGACTCACTCCTGCTGCGAGTTGAAACCGAGAACTTCCTTACACTCAGACGTTACACATAACCCCCAGGTTCGCTACGAGGCGAAACCACAACCCTTCCTTTCACTTGTGTTTACAAAATTTGAGCTAAATATTCACACTGTTCCCACGGTGCGCACGAGAGAGAGAGAGAGATGATATGTGATTGGGTAGACTACATGAGTTGTTAGTAAGGGGAGAGGCAGGCATAATTGAAGAGTTTAACTCTTTTGATAAAAACACGGCTCAAACTGCCTCTGGCTCTGTAGTACAAATGTCCTGTTTTCAAATTTTCTGAACTAAAATCTTCCACCAAACCTTAGTCACAATTTATGCTCCTAACACTAGCTGAATGATAACTAAGTTATTTTACTAAAATCTTTGTTATATTTAAAATTAATTGAAAGAAACAGAGAGCATCTCAACAGAAATATGGTAACAAAAGGGTTAAAGTCACCATGATATTTTTAACCCTTTTGGTACCAACCCGGCTGAAACTACCACTGGCTCTGTACTACAAATGTCTTGTTTTCAAAAGTTCTGAATTAAAATCTTCCACCAAATCTTAGTCAAAATTTGTGTTCCTAACACTAGCTGAATGATAACTAAGATATTTTACAAAAGTCTTCTATTTCAAAGACGCTTCTGCAATTTTTTGCTGGTCAACCGGCACAAATAGTTCATTTATGAGGGTCAAATAGTTATTATGGTGATAATAAGCTTTGAAATGTCCGAAAGACCTGAAAACGGTTTCTCTTTTCTTTGAGCTCTGTTCGATTGTGGCACTGACTGTGACATTTTCTTCAGGTTTCAAACCAGAAACACTCACAGACAATTGCTCATCAACCAAACCCTTTTCTGGATTCACTGTTACCGAAACTAGCGCTCTGGATAAGAATGTTGGGTAGGTGGGTATGTGACGTAGAGCAGAGAGTAGTTGGTAGGATGGACGGAGGATCATCTTTCTCGGTCAGTGTTTACTTGGAGGACTGCAGAAGAAATACAAAAATAAAATAGGGAGATTTAGATAAGAATTCAAGATTGAGACAAACAGATTTTGTTAATAGAACAGTTATTTTTAATTACTTATCAACATAGGAATAAAATAGAAGCAGGACACACAAACACACCATATATATATATATATATATATATATGCACATATTCCAGGACACAAATGTATTCAAAGAGGCAATTGCACGCATACAGAGCAGAGATAGAAGTATTTTCATATGGATGTATATATAGTCACACATGCGTGAGTGGCTTATGTTTGTATAATATATGTCAATCACTACAGTTGATGGATCAAGGAGGAAAGAAGAAAAAGTTTGTAAAGTCATCAGGATTGTTTAAGTGATAAGAAAAACCAAAGATATCGAATGCCTTCTGTTGATTCTCTTGAAGCTGGCACCATCGTTTCGATAACATTTCTTGAACAAATCAGCTGTTGCCTCAATGTTAACATAGATTCCTCTCAATGTGTGTGCAGTGCACTTATATACAAGATTCATACTCATACAGAGGTTTATCAGTGGGCATTTTGTTGTCTTCCTGCATAAGCATTTATTAGATTTAGTTGTATATATGGCAATGCCGTCATCATTTTCTGACACCATTACCATATAGGCTCTATCACTATTACTGCTCCCATCACTGTCTGGCTGCAGAAGGTGATTTTTCATTCTGGTTTATATCCCATTTCTTGGTATCTTGGTGTATACGTTTGTTGTCTTTTTTTATTTGTCGAAATGAGAGTAGTTCGCACGATATAACTTATAGTTACAGTAAGTTGTTTATTGAACAGTTGATCAATAATGTAGTGTTATCATTTTATTAACGTTATTATGTTATTAATGTGTCATTAATCTGGTGCATATGCTGCTCTAAATTAATAGAGTTAGCTTATGATACCTTTATGGTGTGTCTATTAAAAATAGCATGGTATCTATTTGATTTTGAGAAACATTTGCCTAAACAAGCAACAAATTCCCAAATGAACTATGGTCTGGGTTGTCCCAGAGTAAATCAAGATACTTATATTTGTTGTTTGGCTTATTTGTTCTGGTGTTGGGACAATTTGTGTTATGAGCAGTAGGATCAAAGCGTTGTGCGTGCCTATGACTTTTGATTTATTGTTTATTTCTTTGACCTCTATTTTTGATCTGAATTTTCAATCTTTTGAAAATTGCTTTTGACCTGTAATTCGATCTCGGTCGATTCATTTACTGTAAAACTTTGTTGGTGTGGTATGTGTATTATTAGTGGCAGAATAGACAGAGTTGTGTATGTATTCAAACTTCTCTTGCTGTCCAGCTCTAACTAAAACAGTACTGTGATATGTGGCATGTGATTCAAAACACTCTTTATTAACAGATGACCTAGATATTCTTATTGAAATTTTATTAGCTAATCACCATATTATTGATGGTTAATCATTGGATATTACATTTATATATATATAGAATTATTATTTGATTTATGTGGGCAATAAAGAAATAAGAATGTTGCGTCAAGGACATTTACACTACTGTAATATTTTTCTGTAGTAATGTTGAATCCTAAATCCTTAAAAGTCAATAGAATTGATAGCCATGTGTATTTAGTTGTAATTTACTGCTTCTGTCCAAGAACTATAGAGCTTCATTTTTATATAGACCTCCTTTGACTTTTGGAATGGAAGACTGGATTAACAAAAGAATATATATTCCAACCTAGTCTGTGACTTGTGCAAAATCAGATCATCCCATCGCTATATCGAAAGCATTCTCTCTATCTGACCTATTCCATAATTTACCGTCAAAATCAGCAGGAAGGATTATATAAGACCATTGTTGGAGATACCCAACCATTTCATATGAAGGATGTGGGAGAAGGCTTTCTTCTGTGATAGAATAAATAGATCACATGACAAACCTGAATGTGGAGACTTACAAAGAAAAGTATTTAAATGAAGGGAAAACCCACCGTCAAGCCAACAACTAACCAGAAGCAAAGAGGAATTCTATGATACAGGTAAGAACGGGAAATGCAGAAAATACCTGGAAGATACAATAAAAATCAACAGGAAATTAAGAAATCACTTGATGATTTCGTCAAAGCTGCAGGAACATTTGTACCGTCAGATAAAACAAGTGACATTTAAATCGTCAATATTGTGTTATATAAGAATTTGGTTAGGAAAGAATTATACAACAAATATAGACATGGTTATAATAACACAGTAAAAAAAAACAGGAGAGGATAACAAATCGTCAGAGATTTAGCGAAAGAACCGAGGCTTACGTCACTGGAAAACCTCAGATTACACTTAAAGACCATAAATCTAGCTTTCTAAATGAGTTGCGACATCACTGGTGCCAAGCTGTATTCCCTTGGACAACGTTGGTGGCGTGAAAAGGGGAAACTGATATGCATGGGCAATTGCTGGCCTTCCTTAAACAACCTTCTGTAAGTTATGAGGCAACAAAGTAGAGGTGGGGCACACATCTGTAGGAATGCCATCCTCTTCCCATCCACAAAAAAAACAAACTTTTTTGCAAATTCCGATATGATCAGAGTCTACACCATCTGAAGAATATTTGTAGAAAATTTCATTTAAAAATATTAATTCGTGCAGAAGCAGAATCGAGTCCCAATTGTGTAGGTTTGCCGTCAATACACAACCCGCTCAATAGAAGTTAGGTCTTAGTTGTAATCGAGTTAAACGTTTTACTATTGTGAATAAAAACAAGGTAATGTATGTAAATTAATTATATCTCACCTCTGATTTAATTAATTCTTATTTAATTGTTCATGTAGTTCAGACACTGGATGATCCTTCCAAAGTTCGTTTCCAGAAGCCTTATACCAGGTCTCCGAGGATATTGACATTGTTTAGAGATAGTGAGAGTTCGTTAGGTGTGAGAGTAAGAGGAAGGAGAGAAAGGGAGAAATGTAGATACAGATAGAGTGAAACAAGGAAGAGTGATGGAATGAGGAAAAGGAGAGAGAGCTAAAATACAATGGAGGTAAAAAGAGGAGAGAGAGAGAGTAGTTGTAGTGAAAAAGAAGGAAGAAAACGAGGAGAGGAAGTAATGTAAAAGTGGAGAAGAGATAGAGAGAAAGGAGAGAGGAAGGAAGGAAGTGGATATCTTTATTTTAGATCACACCTTAAAATTTTTAGGATGAGTAGGTTGTATTCCATGTAATATGACTCTACTCAGAAGGCTGTAATATCATTTGACAGGAAACCCGGTATAAAGAAATACATGGAACAAGGGGGTAACTTTATATGTCTTTAAGGTCAGTGACACGTCTATTTTCGCAAGCTGAATGATAAATGGAAGTGGTTGATGGACATTTACTCTTTTACTTGTTTCAGTCATTTGACTGTGGCCGTGCTGGAGCACCGCCTTTAGTCGAGCAACTCGACCCCAGGACTTATTCTTTAGAAGCCTAGTACTTATTCTATCGGTCACTTTTACCGAACCACTAAGTTACGGAGACGTAAATACACCAGCATCGGTTGTCAAGCGATGCTGGGGGGGACAAACACAGACATACAAACATATACACATATATACATATATACGACGGGCTTCTTTCAGTTTCCGTCTACCAAATCCACTCACAAGGCTTCAATGAAAATTTGGTAACGAAAGGTTAAAAACATAAATATCTTTTTATTTCAATGTCAACTTTACAAACATTATCATCCTCATAGACATTATTAGCATCTTTATCACACTGTCATCATCACAAACATTATTATGGTAACAACCATAGACATCAACTCTTTAGAATTCAATTTATTGTTGACTGTGATGCTTATAAATTCACATTCTTTTGAATTAATCATGCATTATCTCATGGCTTTCAGATTTCAATGATGTGATTGTTTATTTTTAGAATGACATTGTAGGGTAGATGTGAGAGGCTGGATCTGGCCTTGTTTTGAATTAATCATGCATTATCTCATAGCTTTAAGATTTCAATGATGTGATTGTTTATTTTTAGAATGACATTGTAGGGTACATGTGAGAGGCTGGATCTGGCCTTGTTTTTAATTAATCATGCATTATCTCATAGCTTTGAGATTTCAATGATGTGATTGTTTATTTTTAGAATGACATTGTAGGGTAGGTGTGAGAAGTTAAATGTGTCCAGTTTGAATATAAAACATCTAGAATATTTTGGTCGGACATCGCCAATTTATAGGCTAATGTGTTAGCCCTTCTGATATCAACTCATCTGTGACCACCCCTACTTTTATAATGCAAACATCCATCGTAAGTATTATTGTCTCTAATATATTGGTAGTCTTTCAGGTGTGAGAAAGACGCTTCTGCAATTTTTTGCTGGTCAACCGGCACAAATAGCTAATTTATGGAGATTAAATAATTATTATGGTGATCAAATAATTAGCGAATTCCCTGCATCAAGCTGACAGGTGCAATCATAAATATTTGATGTATTGCAAACTGATATAAACACCAATAAGAATCAGTCGAAATTTTTATAGATTTTTGGTAAAAAATTCCCTGATTTTTAACCAGGACTTTTCTTGTGCCTCAGCATGTTGTTGAGGGTAACCCCCATAAATAACAGGCTGCCCGAGTTTCGGATGATAAATACGGTTAAACAATGGTGTGTATGGAGCTTCAATGATGTGACCAGCACCTTCGTATATAATTAATTCAACATCCCTTTTTTTCGCAGGTGTTAAGTTGTTGAACCAGAAGAAATAGTCACTAGTGTCATATAATTTGTCGTCACCACCAACTAAAAGCAGTACTTTACTATGGGAAGTCTCATCTAAATAAAACGACTTAGATTCCTCTATTTTCCAATTTGTACTTATAAATCCATCATCCTTCATTACAGAAAGGCCATAGACTGTTGAAGAGCGATATGGCACCTGTTTACCATTATGGCGGATACCATAAATAAAGAAGTTTGGGAGACCATTAATACTTATAACAGCGCTTACTTGCGGACACTCTTTCGCCATGTATACAGCTATTATCCCTCCCAGAGATGCCCCTAGAACACCTATACCTTTCTCACTGGAAACCTGCTCATGGTTAATAAGCCACTCAATAGCCTCTTCGAAATATTCAAAATCAACCTCTGTGGCAATTGGAGGTAAGTCTTTATATGCAATATAGGCCAAACTTAAAGTAATAAATCCATGGGACGCTAACAGAGCCCCTCTGGATTCTATCAAAGAACCAACATTACCAAACAGGTCTATCACAGCAGGATATCGTCGCCGTTGTCTGTTGGTCGTTTCGTCACTTGGTATGAATAAACTACCCCGAAGTCTTCCGTAGTTAACTGTGATTTTGCGGACACCAGATCTCATAAACGATCGTCGAACCAACTTTGTTCCTAATGGTTTAATATGAGAAAAAAGATTGGAATGTTGTGAGATACGACCAGGGTGGACCATCACAGTGTAATCCAAAGATTTGGTGGCATCATCAATATTAATTCTACCATGTTTTCCAACTACTTGAGTCATACTCCAAAATAATCCCATGGGATCAATTCCAGTGTAGGTCCCAGCTAAACATGGGTCAGTGACCAGATTAACACATCCGTCAACTGAAGCTTTGAAATGTCCGAAAGACCTGAAAACGGTTTCTCTTTTCTTTGAGCTCTGTTCGATTGTGGCACTGACTGTGACATTTTCTTCAGGTTTCAAACCAGAAACACTCACAGACAATTGCTCATCAACCAAACCCTTTTCTGGATTCACTGTTACCGAAACTAGCGCTCTGGATAAGAATGTTGGGTAGCTGGGTATGTGACGTAGAGCAGAGAGTAGTTTGTAGGATGGACGGAGGATCATCTTTCTCGGTCAGTGTTTACTTGGAGGACTGCAGAAGAAATACAAAAATAAAATAGGGAGATTTAGATAAGAATTCAAGATTGAGACAAACAGATTTTGTTAATAAAACAGTTATTTTTAATTACTTATCAACATAGGAATAAAATAGAAGCAGGACACACAAACATACACCATATATATATATATATATATATATATGCACATATTCCAGGACACAAATGTATTCAAAGAGGCAATTGCACGCACACAGAGCAGAGATAGAAGTATTTTCATATGTATGTATATATAGTCACACATGCGTGAGTGGCTTAAGTTTGTATAATATATGTCCATCACTACAGTTGTTGGATCAATGGGGAAAAAAGAAAAACTTTGTAAAGTCATCGGGATTGTTTAAGCGATAAGAAAAACCAAAGATATCGAATGCCTTCTGTTGATTCTCTTGAAGCTGGCACCATTGTTTCGATAACATTTCTTGAAAAAATCAGATGTTTCCTCAATATAAACATGGATTCCTCTCAATGTGTGTGCAGTGCACTTATATACAAGATTCATACTCATACAGAGGTTTATCAGTGGGCATTTTGTTGTCTTCCTGCATAAGCATTTATTAGATTTAGTTGTATATAGGGCAGTGCTGTCATAATTTTCTGACGCCGTTACGGTATAGGCTCTATCACTATTACTGCTCCCATCACTGTCTGGCTGCAGAAGGTGATTTTTCATTCTGGTTTATATCTCATTTCTTGGTATCTTGGTGTATACGTTTGTTGTCTTTTTTTATTTGTCGAAATGAAAGTTGTTCGCACGATATAACTTATAGTTACAGTAAGTTGTTTACTAAGCAGTTGATCAATAATGTAGTTTTATTATTTTATTAACGTTATCATGTTATTAATGTGTTATTAATCTGGTGCATATGCTGCTCTAAATTAATAGAGTTAGCTCATGATACCTTTATGGTGTGTCTATTAAAAATAGCATGGTATCTATTTGATTTTGAGAAACATTTGCCTGAACCAGCAACAAATTCCCTAATGAACTATGGACTGGGTTGTCCCAGAGTAAATCAAGATACTTATATTTGTTGTTTGGCTTATTTGTTCTAGTTTTGGGACAATTTGTGTTATGAGCAGTAGGATTAAAGCGTTGTGCGTGCCTATGACTTTTGATTTGTTGTTTATTTCCTTGACCTGTATTTTTGATCTGAATTTTCAATCTTTTGAAAATTGCTTTTGACCTGTAATTCGATCTCGGTCGATTCATTTACTGTAAAACTTTGTTTGTGTAGTATGTGTATTATTAGTAGCATAATAGACAGAGTTGTGTATAATTGTGTCATTTGAAGTCTATCACATCAAATGAGGCCATGAATGTTTCTTTCCTGATCTTTTCTGGTAGGTAATTTAACATATCAGGAGTCATATTCAAAATTCGGAACACCCCCTGCCAATACATAACAGAAAATTGGAAAAGATTTTTGGATGACTGCTTCATTCTCTTGAATGAAATCAGATAAATTCTTGGAGTTCCAAAAGCTCCTTAATAGCATTAACACCAACATACAATTTACGATGGATCACAACCAAGAGGAACTCCCATTCCTAGACATGTGGGTTTAAAAAATAAACAGAAAGTAGAAACGGACATATTTTACAAGACCACAGACACTAAACAATACCTACTATTTAGCTCATGCCACTCGAGACATATCACAGCAAATATCCCCTTCAACCTTGCAAGGAGGATTTTGGGGTGGGGGCAAGGGTATCTTTTTTTTCTTCACAAGTGTAAAAAAAAAAACAATATGTTTCTTAAACGAGGGACATATTTATACGGCACAGAATGTTTTTTTTTTACCTCAATAGACGTCATTGATTGGTTGAAATTGCAGAAATTAAAGAAAAAAACAACAATTATCTTACAAACTATAGAATTTTCTCAATAAAGCCAAGAGAAAAGAAGGTTTTATAAACACATTCTACAAGTATACGAAGTTTAAAAGTGTTTAGTTACGTAGAAATTATTTTAAAAAACTGCCTTTCAAACCGAAAAGATCTAAGAATTCTACAAGTCTGTCTACGAGTGCTTGTGAATCGGCAATCGCATCTACAAGTGACAGTGTGTATGAGTATAGTACGAGTGAATGTGATGCAGAAAACGATTATAATAATAATTATTATAAATGACTTCGACATTCTTCTTACTTTACATAAAATAATCTTTACATTCTGCTGCTGTCGGGTTCGCAGTCATGACATTGTGAGTTCGATTCCGACACTGGGCTGTGTGTTGTTATCTTGAGCAAGACATTTTATTTCACGTCGCTCCAGTTCACTGAGCTGTAGAAATGAGTTGCAACATCACTGGTGCCAAGCTGTATTCCCTTGGACAACGTTGGTGTCGTGAAAAGTACCATAACTGCCAATTATAAACTCACGTGGGTTTATTTACATTTCTGAAGAAAAATGAAACCCTTCCCCCACTCCTAACCCTATCCCAAACCCTAACCTTAACCCCACATATATGAAAAAAAAACTTTACGGAAAGTGATGAATCCTCTTCGGATCTTTTCCTTTTGATAGACAGAATTCAACACAATTTCTCAATTTGCTCAAGAGAGAGCATAGGATTGGTTAAAATTCGAAAAATTAAACTACGTTAAACAAACGAATTACAAATTTATCAAAAAAGCCAAGTGAAAATAATGTTTTCTTTTGACACATTCTACCAGTGTACGAAGTTTCAAATTGTTTATTTAACTAGAAATTGTGTTGAATTCCGTCTATCAAAAGGAAAAGATCCCGATCTTCTTCAAATGTAAACAAACAGTAAGTAATAGGCAGTTGTGGTACTTGTACCGAAAGATCGCCAAAATTTCATTTTAAAATATTCATTCATGCAGAAACAGTATCGAGTCCCAATTGCGCAGTTTTGCCGTCAAAACACGACCCGTTCAACAGAAGTTAGGTCACAGTTGTAATCGAGTTAAACGTTTTACTATTGTGAATAAAAACAAGGTAATGTATGTAAATTAATTATATCTCACCTCTGATTTAATTAATTCTTTGTTAATAGTCCATGTAGTTCAGACACTGGATGATCCTTCCAAATTTCGTTTACGGGTCTCCTAGGATATAAACTTTGTTTAGAGATAGCGTGAGTTAGTAAAGTGTGAGAGTAGGAGGAAGGGGAGACATGTACCTCAAGATAAACTGAAACGAGGAAGGGTGACGGGATGAGGAACAGAAGGAGAGGACTAAAGATAGAAAGCGGGAAATAGATATAGTGAAAAAGAAGGACAGGTAATGTCATAAGAGTGATGAGTGATAGTAATGTAAAAGAAGAGATAGACAGAAAGGAAAAAGGAGGAACTGATATACACACACATACTTATATATATATGTATATATATATATATACATATATATATATGTATATATATATATATATACACATATATATATATGTGTATATATATAACGGGAATCTTTATGAAAATAAATAAAAGACGAAGGCAGGTGGAATACAAACAAACAATTGTATTAGTATGGCGCTCAGGAATATAAATAAAACAAGTCTTTTACGTTTCGAGCCTACGCTCTTCAACAGAAAGGTTAAGTTTATAAACAATTCATAAATGAGGGCAAAGGAAATGAATTGTTTATAAATTTAATCGTTAAAGGTATTTTTTAATATGCTGGCCATTGATAAAGTTTCTTTTGAGAAAATATTTTTTTTCGGAAAGAATTTTATCCTCACATTTGATATAAATTTAAGCGTTCACTTCCGAACTAACTCACTCTGTGAGAGCCTCAGTTCAAATCGCACTTGCCTCGAATGGGCTGGAGTATTTCTATTTTGGATGTATTTGGAGTACTTAGTTGTGCCCGTGACTTAGTGTTTTCTTCTTCCATGGGTATGAGTGAGTATCTCATTTATTTCTTTTGCCACATGTATCACTGACGAAGAGAGGGCTCTTAGTAGCTAACTCTGAAATCGGTCCGATATGGTAATAATGGAATTTTTTAGAAATTTCTGTCGACCTTTTTTTTTGGGTAACGTGCGTATTGTGAAAACATTGTATGGTTAATGGACAATATGTCCAATTTTTCGGCATATTTGGCATTAGAAATTTTTTCCTTTGCCCTCATTTATGAATTGTTTATAAATTTAACAGTTAAAGGTATTTTTTAATATGCTGGCCATTGATAAAGTTGTTTTCGAGAAAATATTTTTTTTCGAAAAGAATTTTATCCTCACATTTGATATATGTATATATATATATGTATATATATATATATATATATATATATACATATAAAGAAAACAAACTTTTAAAAAAATACATACACCTCCCTGTTTTTTTCGGTGTATCTTTCTGTCGAAGAGCGTAGGCTCGAAACATAAAAGACTTTTTTCTATTCCTGAGCGTTATACTAATACATCTGGTTGTTTGTACTCCACCTGCCTTCGTCTTTTGTTTATTGTCGTAAACTTTCCCTTTATATATATATATATATATATATATATATATATATATATATATACAATATGTTACATTACTCGGTAGTCAAGATAAAACTCTGAGTTTCAGATGCCGAAGTGGAAATCCACAACACCATCTCTTCGGTTATCTAGCCAGATAACCGAAGAGATGGTGTTGTGGATTTCCACTTCGGCATCTGAAACTCAGAGTTTTAGACTACCGAGTAATGTAACATATTGTATAGATAAATTTCCTCTATTTACATAATATTGAGGTCTCTTTCTTTCTTTTGTTATCTTACCGTTTTATCAATATATATATATATATATACTAAGCAATAAAGGGTTTAGCAACGAATTGCCTTACCACAGACCGAATTTAGAAATAGCAGTCAAAGAGTTATAGCTATTTCTTCTACTAAAAAGGGAGATCTCAGTAAAAACACAGCAATTGGAAGGCAGACACAAACAGGTAAGAGAGAATGAATTGACGGCAATCTATCATACAATTTTAAGTTATCTACGGACGCACGTTTCGAAATCAAGTTTTTAGGAAAGCATAAGAATTAAATATCAAATAATTCTACCTTACCCAAACTTCTTTTCTCTTCAGCGTAGAATACTATAATCATAAATGATTATGTATTGAATTTTGAGATACTACAAGGCACCAACTCAACTCAGTATCAGAGCGAGCTAGAATCCGCAACTAGTATCACCAAATTCAAAGTGTGAATGAAAAGATTGTGTCACCAGCCCCTTCCCACCCACGTGTAGCCAAAACAAGATGCTGTGGTCATCTACTGAGATAAAATATGGTTATCCGTAATAATGAAGGGTGAAATTAATTAATTTGGAATAATTATCAATTACACCAAGTAGTCTTCGGCATGTAAAAGCCTCATTCGAGGAAAATTTAAGTAATACTAAGCAATAAAGGGTTTAGCAACGAATTGCCTTACCACATACCGAATTTAGAAATAGCAGTCAAAGAGTTATAGCTATTTCTTCTACTAAAAAGGAGATCTCAGTAAAAACACAGCAATTGGAAGGCAGACACAAACAGGTAAGAGAGAATGAATTGACGGCAATCTATCATACAATTTTAAGTTATCTACGGACGCACGTTTCGAAATCAAGTTTTTAGGAAAGCATAAGAATTAAATATCAAATAATTCTACCTTACCCAAACTTCTTTTCTCTTCAGCGTAGAATACTATAATCATAAATGATTATATATTGAATTTTGAGATACTAGAAGGCACCAACTCAACTCAGTATCAGAGCGAGCTAGAATCCGCAACTAGTATCACCAAATTCAAAGTGTGAATGAAAAGATTGTGTCACCAGCCCCTTCCCACCCGCGTGTAGCCAAAACAAGATGCTGTGGTCATCTACTGAGATAAAATATGGTTCTCCGTAATAATGAAGGGTGAAATTAATTAATTTGGAATAATTATCAATTACACCAAGTAGTCTTCGGCATGTAAAAGCCTCATTCGAGGAAAATTTAAGTAATACTAAGCAATAAAGGGTTTAGCAATGAATTGCCTTACCACATACCGAATTTAGAAATAGCAGTCAAAGAGTTATAGCTATTTCTTCTACTAAAAAGGGAGATCTCAGTAAAAACACAGCAATTGGAAGGCAGACACAAACAGGTAAGAGACAATGAATTGATGGCAATCTATCATACAATTTTAAGTTAACTACGGACGCACGTTTCGAAATCAAGTTGTTAGGAAAGCATAAGAATTAAATATCAAATAATTCTACCTTACCCAAACTGCTATTTCTAAATTCGGTCTGTGGTAAGGCAATTCGTTGCTAAACCCTTTATTGCTTAGTATTACTTAAATTTTCCTCGAATGAGGCTTTTACATGCCGAAGACTACTTGGTGTAATTGATAATTATTCCAAATTAATTAATTTCACCCTTCATTATTACGGATAACCATATTTTATCTCAGTAGATGACCACAGCATCTTGTTTTGGCTACACGCGGGTGGGAAGGGGCTGGTGACACAATCTTTTCATTCACACTTTGAATTTGGTGATACTAGTTGCGGATTCTAGCTCGCTCTGATACTGAGTTGAGTTGGTGCCTTCTAGTATCTCAAAATTCAATATATAATCATTTATGATTATAGTATTCTACGCTGAAGAGAAAAGAAGTTTGGGTAAGGTAGAATTATTTGATATTTAATTCTTATGCTTTCCTAAAAACTTGATTTCGAAACGTGCGTCCGTAGATAACTTAAAATTGTATGATAGATTGCCGTCAATTCATTCTCTCTTACCTGTTTGTGTCTGCCTTCCAATTGCTGTGTTTTTACTGAGATCTCCCTTTTTAGTAGAAGAAATAGCTATAACTCTTTGACTGCTATTTCTAAATTCGGTATGTGGTAAGGCAATTCGTTGCTAAACCCTTTATTGCTTAGTATTACTTAAATTTTCCTCGAATGAGGCTTTTACATGCCGAAGACTACTTGGTGTAATTGATAATTATTCCAAATTAATTAATTTCACCCTTCATTATTACGGATAACCATATTTTATCTCAGTAGATGACCACAGCATCTTGTTTTGGCTACACGCGGGTGGGAAGGGGTTGGTGATACTAGTTGCGGATTCTAGCTCGCTCTGATACTGAGTTGAGTTGGTGCCTTCTAGTATCTCAAAATTCAATATATAATCATTTATGATTATAGTATTCTACGCTGAAGAGAAAAGAAGTTTGGGTAAGGTAGAATTATTTGATATTTAATTCTTATGCTTTCCTAAAAACTTGATTTCGAAACGTGCGTCCGTAGATAACTTAAAATTGTATGACAGATTGCCGTCAATTCATTCTCTCTTACCTGTTTGTGTCTGCCTTCCAATTGCTGTGTTTTTACTGAGATCTCCCTTTTTAGTAGAAGAAATAGCTATAACTCTTTGACTGCTATTTCTAAATTCGGTCTGTGGTAAGGCAATTCGTTGCTAAACCCTTTATTGCTTAGTATTACTTAGATTTTCCTCGAATGAGGCTTTTACATGCCGAAGACTACTTGGTGTAATTGATAATTATTCCAAATTAATTAATTTCACCCTTCATTATTACGGATAACTATATATATTTGGAAATATTCTGTACGTGAGAAGACCAGGCAGGACAAGTGAGCCCAGCCCACTTATGAATGCCTTTCCTCCCTTGGACACAAAGACCGGTTGAGGCAAACGAAGTCGATATAGAACCTCATCCGACGACAGACACCCATGCCAACCCCCCATGCTTGCGAAGACATGTTGGGGCAAGCGAAATCGAAATCGAAATCGAAACCGAATTGAACCAGCTAGGATCCCTGGCCTGGTGGTACGTAAAAAGCACTATCCGACTCGTGGCCGTGGCACGTAAAATACTCCAATGCGACCGTACGACAGGCACCCATGCCAACCCCCTTTGCTTGTGAAGACATGTTGGGGCAAGCGAAATCGAATTGAACCAGCCAGGATCCCTGGTCTGGTGGTACGTAAAAAGCACTATCCGACTCGTGGCCGTGGCACGTAAAATACTCCAATGCGACCGTACGACAGGCACCCTTGCCAACCCCCTTTGCTTGTGAAGACATGTTGGGGCAAGCGAAATCGAAATCGAATTGAACCAGCCAGGATCCCTGGTCTGGTGGTACGTAAAAAGCACTATCCGACTCGTGGCCGATGCCAGCACCGCCTCGACTGGCTTCCGTGCCGGTGGCACATAAAATACACCAATCTGACCGTGGCCGTTGCCAGCCCCGCCTGGCACCTGTGCAGGTGGCACGTAAAAAGCACCCACTACACTCACGGAGTGGTTGGCGTTAGGAAGGGCATCCAGCTGTAGAAACATTGCCAAATTAGACTGGAGCCTGGTGCAGCCTTCTGGCTTCCCAGAACCCCGGTCGAACCGTCCAACCCATGCTAGCATGGAGAACGGACGTTAAACGACGATGATGATGATGATGATATATATATATATATATATATACACATATATATATATATATATGTGTGTGTATCAGTTCCTCCTTTTTCCTTTCTGTCTATCTCTTCTTTTACATTACTATCACTCATCACTCTTATGACATTACCTGTCCTTCTTTTTCACTATATCTATTTCCCGCTT
>NW_021837037.1:37500-66607 GCF_006345805.1 Octopus sinensis | reverse complement strand
ATGATAGAAATTAATTGTATAGCATCAATGGATAAATAGTGTTGAAACCGCAATGGGAAAATGGGTTTTGAACCAATGGAACAAGTAATTTTTTCTTTCATTTTCGATCTATCAACAAATGCAATAATATTTTGTTTGAGGCGTTGCTAGATTGATGGAAAATTTCCAGAACCGGAAACGGGATGCATTTTGTGGATTACATTTCAAATCAATCATAACATAGGAGTAAAGATTGTTTGCCAACATAACATGGCAGTCCTGGTTTATGACGAATGTTGTTGTAATTGAACCCCAGGTGCCATCATCTCCCTCTAGCTATACGACACGATCTGTTTCCTTACATTTTGGAACAAGCGAAACTGGCATCCAAACTCAGCTCAAAAAACAATATCTGTGTATCACGAATCCCTTAGAAAATACAAGGACGCAGATCGCGTCGTATAGCCAACTGGAGCCGATGCCTCCTGAGGCTTAATTACAGCAACATTCGTCCTAAAAAAGGACAGTCAAGTTATATCCTTATTCCAAAGTACTGTTGCTCAATATCTCTCGTTGTGAGATTTACAAATAATCGAAACATAATTTGCTCCTCTGTGTAAAACCCTACGAACAATTGATTTTGTGAAGCAACTTTGCAAAGTTTATTGGTGGTTTTATGAAGGATTTTTGTAAAAGCTGAATATATACCTGCAGTACTTCTCATCTGGCTCCTTTACAGGATAACGAATCAGAGCATATTTGCAATGTTTCTCGGCTGCCTTTTCACAGAATTGGGATTTCGCATCACCTAGAATTTTAACAAGTAAATTTTCTTTACTCAATTCATTCAATACTCCCATGGGAGTTACTGGATTAAGTCAATATATAACGAAACGTTTCTTTTCGATCAGAGTATATATTATTTGATTGAATCTATAAGTAGACGATTACTGCAATATTTAGGATTATGATGGTGCGTATACTTGTGAATCTTATGCTGCCATTTTACTTCCTTAAAGGAAAGATTATTTCAAAATGTCCACAACATCTTATAGTCATTCTAGAATAGATGGGATCATTATTTTTATGATCGTTCTTTACTAAATTGTTGTTGCATCTTTTACATTAAGATAAGTTGCCAAACTTTCTTTGCTAGTTTAGGCGGAATGTGAGTATTTAACGTTGTCTGAGTATATAACCATTGAGTATTTTAGGTATTTCCCTCCGAAAATATTGTTCTCTAAGGCATGTTGCATTTAACCGGCGTGTAAGCATAAGCACGAATGTTAATAAACGAGACCTTATTCATCAAATTTCATAATGCAGAGGAATTTGATTGAAAACGATAATGATTTTAAGAATGATGACCCGATAATGAACAAATTGAAGCAGTTCTGATACGTAATCGAAATAATTCAAAATAATCAGACTTACAAAAATTTAAAATATTTGATTTGAATAATCTGAACCTATATATACATACACACAAACAAACACACGCACACACGCACACGACTCATATACATACTCAAATACATATGTATTGGCATGTACGTATATATAAACACACACACACATACACACACACACACACACACATATATATATATATATATATGCATACATACAAATATACAAATAAACAAACATACATATATATATATATAATATATATATATATATCTATATCTATGTATGGTATGTATGCATCAATATATATATATATGTATATTCTATATATATATATATATATATATATATATATTATATATATATATATATATATATATATATATATATATATATATATGTATTGTTATATATTGTTATATTTCGGAATGGTCATTTTGCCAGTTTAGCCAATAAAAACACACGCACTATAAATATGGTGTTACTTTGCTTCAGTGTTATTTATTTTTTACACTAATCTCAATCTTATTTCGGCTAGAGTTCTTTCGTCACACTCCTGTGACTGCATCAGTGGTCCTTTGTTTTCTTCTCTCTTATTTGTATCTCCCCTTACTAACCATCAGTCATTTTGTATTTCTATTGTATGTCTTCATTTGCGCACGCTTATATCTCTATGTGCGTCTATGTTTATTTAGTTTGTGTATGTGGGGTGATGCCTGTAATATTTGTATCTTCTGGTTATATATGTTGATGTAATTTGTATTTTTTTTTTTTGTTTTTGTTTATTCTTATTTTGTTCATGTGTTTACATCCACTTATTATTATCATTACATATGCTTGTATGTATTCATGTATGTATGTATGTATGTATGTATAACAACGGTACTTGTAATAAAAATAATAAATCGAATCGAAAAAAAATATATATATGGTTATTTATTTCTATTTTTTATATTTATTTGTGTATTTATTATGTTTTCAGGATCCTCTATCGTCATATGTTGTGGTGTGTGCTATTGCTCCATTCTAGTTTTCTATTCAGGCTAGGTTTATTTTCTATTATGTGTGTAGCTTGTGTAATTTGTCTAATTGTTGCATCTGTTCTATGTGTGGATAATATTTTAATTTCTATGTTATTGATTGATCCCCCGTGTTCCTGGTCGGCGTGTTGGCAGAGAATCGATGAGCTTTTACCTTCCTTGAATTGTCTCCAATGAACATTTACCCGCTCTCTTATGCTTCTTGCCGTTTCCCCTACGTATGTGGTTGTCTTGTAACTGCATCGTCCCTCTATACATCTTATACTATAGACTACATTTCTGGCTTTACAGTTTGTTTGTGGGATAAATCTACATACAGTACAGTACTTATCCGTACAGTGGGTTCTACTTAAAGGATAGGTTCTACCAATTATAGATTTGATAGAGTTGCCTGGCTTTTCAACAACCTTAATTCTTAGCTTAAGTTTGTCTATGGTCCTTCTAAAGCAGTACGCCTGTTCACCTCCAGGGGTGGTGTCAACGAACATTGACACTCTGGTATTTATGGCTATCATACCAAGAATTGGCCTTCCCTATTTTTCTTTTTTATCCTTACTATAGTGTTCCATGACTTGTTCCTATAGAGTGGGTAAATCCCATTCCTATCATTACATAATATATTATCAAGTTTCTTCATAGCTCCTTTGTATACTCTGATCCTTTCTTTATGGCTGTAACCTGAGAGCTGCATGCGGTGAATGAAATATTGTATGTGTCTCTTTAACTCTGTGGGCTCGCACATGCGTGACACATCTCTCATTATTCTGACGAGGTCTGCCATCAAAATATTGAATTTTGCATTGTCCGCAATTGCTGGTTCCGGTGGATCAAGTATTTTGAGGCCATATATATGGCATAGGATGCATGAAGGATTTGGGTTTCATTATTCACAATTTCTAGCCAGAGTTCAGTGGCTAGTAATTGTAGTCGATGGTTGGGGTGTTTAGTGGGGTAGACTATTGTGACCATAATACTCTAGTGGATGGAGTTAGCTATTTTCTGGATGCTCTCCATAGTATTAGTTTATAGTACTATATCAACAGTACTCTCTTGTGGGGGTGCACTTTACCACTATGTTGATATCATCAACATAGCGAGAGTACATGTTTACGAGGATTGATTTCTGTGTTAGGCGTTCTTTAAGCCTTCTGTCCCACCATACCATGAAAAGGTTGGCCACATCACCAGCGATACTAACGCCGATGGCTGTCCCCTCGTCCTGGGCATATATTTTATTATTAAACTTAAACGTGTGGCCTTTTAGGGTAACTCTTATACTAGCTCCTAGTGAATATGCGATCATTTTCTTTACTTGATGGACATTTGCGGGGCTCCGTATGGCTCTGGTCCATCCGCGCCATCTTTCTATATGTGTTTTCCTAGCCATAGAAGTAATTGTGGGCGGTCTACCTCTTAAACATCTACTGGGTCAGAAACTAC
Source organism: Octopus sinensis (assembly GCF_006345805.1). NCBI lineage: Eukaryota > Metazoa > Mollusca > Cephalopoda > Octopoda > Octopodidae > Octopus > Octopus sinensis. The sequence continues at coordinate 62,738 of NW_021837037.1, read as the reverse complement.
TAAGATTATGTTTATCTAAGTATTCATTATTACATGTCAGTCTAAGTAGGAGGCCCAGTTCTTCTGTGTTGACGTTACGGAAATGCAACTGGCTCTCATTAATCATCTCCACGCACTTCTCCACCGCAAAATCTACGTCGATCAATGGGTATAGGGATACCACATCCATGCTACCCACCATACATCCTGTCAGGTCACAAGTGTTGTTACAGTCATTGATCCTGCTGAGATCCCCTGTGCTGTCACAAACATTTGGAGACATCCGGATTATAGTGAGTATGATCTTTGAGAAGAAGTAGTATTTATTATTATTATTACTAGTATTGTTGTTATACATACATACATACATACATACATACATACTACATACATACATACATACATACAAGCATATATACATACATACATACATACATACAAGCATATGTAATGATAATAATAAGTGGATGTAAAAACATGTAAATACAAATTACATGAACATACGCGCATGAGTGGCTGTGTGGGAAGTAGCTTGCTAACCAACCACATGGTTCTGGGTTCAGTCCCACTGCGTGGCATCTTGGGCAAGTGTCTTCTGCTATAGCCCCGGGCCAACCAATGCCTTGTGTGTGATTTTGTAGGCGGAAACAGAAAGAAGCCTGTCGTATATATATATATATGTATGTGTGTGTGGGGGTTTGTGGGTCTTTTTTGTCCCCCTAGCATTGCTTGACAACCGATGCTGGTGTGTTTGCGTCCCCGTCAGCTAGCGGTTCGGCAAAAGAGACCGATACAATAAGTGCTGGGCTTGCAAGGAATAAGTTCTGGGGTCGATTTGCTTGACTAAAGGCGGTGCTCCAGCATGGCCGCAGTCAAATGACTGAAACATGTTCATAAGTAAAGTACGTAAAGTATATATAAACGGAAGATACAAATATTACAGGCCTCCCCCCACATACACACGCTATTAAACATAGAAGCACAAAGAGATATAAGCATGCGCAAATGAAGACATACAATAGAAATACAAAATGGCTGACTGTTTGTAAGGAGAGACACAAATAAGAAAGAAGAAATCAAAAGACGACTGATGCGGTCACAAGAGTGTGACGAAAGAACTCTGGCCGAAATAAGATTAATATTAGTGTAAAAAATAAATAACACTGAAGCAAAATAACACCAAATATAAAGTGCGTGTGTTTTTATTGGCTAAACTGACAATATGACCATTCCGAAATATAACAATATCTGTTTCAACATACGACTTCACATAAAAAAATCTTGCACAACAAATATTTAAACATACTATATATATATATATATATATATATATATATATATATAATATATATATATATATATATATATATATATATATATATACACACTTATACATATATATATATATATATATATATATATATATATAATATATATATATATGTATATATACATATATATATATACGCGAGAAAGAAGCAACAAGAATGGATAGGTTTTTAGTACAATCGTTTCATACAAGGACAGGCTTTATTAAAAGTTGTAAAAATTACAGCATATAGACGTGTCCCGTACTCATCACCTAAAATACATGTGAGTTCTCTAGACATCCTAGTGGTTGAGGCTATAATCATGAAGTAATGTAGATAATTAAGTAACATTATATAAGGTTTTCCTAATGTATTTTCTTTTGATTTTAGCATCTGACCCCTAAACCCCTGACTGTGTTATCTCTTTAGATTCTCTTTAAATTCATAGCTGATTTCAACAGCAATAAATTAGCTGTTTTACTGGCCAAAGAATAATATTCTCCTCTAGTTCCTAGATGCCTGTAAATTAAAACCAGACTTGCCGTCTACTAATTCGTCTGTATAACTAGAACCCCCTTTTTTATTTTTATTTTTTCCCTTCTTTCCCTATTTCTTTCTCTTTTCTCTTTTTTCTGTTTCTTCTTCTTATTCTCTTTTTCCTTTTCTCTTCTCTTTTAGTCCCCTTCCCCCCCCCCTTTTTTTGCTCCCTCCTCCCTTATTTTCTCTCTTTTCTCCTATTCCCTTCTCTTTCTATTCTTTGCCTCTCTAGAAAGCCCTTCAGCCTTTAAAAGTTAAATAGCTACAGCCTCTTGTAAATAGCAGTAATGTGATTAATGTGGCAAATACCTAATCATATAACAAGAACTGATACCTACCTCATTGTGTTCAACCATTGATAAATTTATCGCCTGTGAATATGAAATTCCTCTTCGTTTCTCTGGAAACTTACATCTACACCATTGGAAATTGTGCATCTATACAAAGGATTAATTCACCCTCTCTGTAATGCTAATAAGCAGGATTTGAGACCCACCTCGTTGTGATTAACAATGGATAAATTTGTCTTCTGTGAGTATGTAATCCCTCATCATATCTCTGGAAATTCATATGTGCTCTATGGATTAGGTCACCTTCTCTGTGATGCTATTAGAACTTTTTAAAAATTCTGTGATAAGACTGTACATCATCTTTAAAGAACTTTAATGAACTTTGGAAATCTGTTTATGTTACTTAATTATCTACATTACTTCATGAGTATAGCCTCAACCACTAGGATGTCTAGAGAACTCACATGTATTTTAGCTGATGAGTACGGGACACGTTTATATGCTGTAATTTTTACAACTTTTAATAAAGCCTGTCATTGTATGAAACGATTGTACTAAAAACCTATCCATTCTTGTTGCTTCTTTCTCGCTTATAATCACCCTACATTACTGTATTGTTAAAACAGTATAGTTTTTTTTGGTGCATCTAAGTTAGGTACCATATTCAAGTAATTCATTTAAATTAACTTGAATCTTTATTGCTTTTTGCATATATATATATATATATAATATACATATATATATACATATATATATATACACACATATATATATATATACATTATATATATAATATATATTATATATACATATATAATATATATATATACATTATATATATATATATATATATATATATATATATATATATATACATATATATACACACACGCACATACATATATGTATAATAAACAATATTATATATTTATCCTTTCATTCATACATATACATGCTTACATATATATTATACAAATAGACAGATAGATAGAGAGACATACATACAGACAGATAAATAGTTACATATCCACATATATACATTCATGCATTTCTTAGCGTCCGTTTGTTCCGGGTGTGTGTCACCCGTTGCTTTTTGAGTACTGCTTTTTGAAAGAACGTCTTACCAAAAAGAAGGAACAGTAGACATATAATAATTTTCATTGTAGTTAAGATTCTGTTTCCAGCTCTCTATATTTGCTGTTGACGTTTCTGCTACGTACAGCTTTGTCTGAAGAGTTAAAAGCGCTGAAACAGGTGTTTTTGCTTAAGTATAAATTGGAAACTAGATTTATATTCTCTTGTTTATTGCATGGTAATATATTATATTCAATATGGCAGTTTATATTGCCAACACTTAATGTTGCCAATCAACACGTACGCATACAATTGCACATATGTGTATGGTTGTCTGTGCCTGTTTCTTTTTTGTGTGTACCTAAGGTTTTGTTAGTGATAAAGAGTTTACGACCCAATCCAATGTTTCCGGGTTCATTCCTACATCATTGCATATGGCGCTAATGTCCTCTGTGTCAGACTCGCGTCGTCCGAGTACTTTTGAGTGAATTTTAGTAAACAAAAAGTGAGGGAAGCAAAAATTTAATTCATTGTATTTTCCCATTATGCGTCAGTTTGGCTGAGTAACTTTCAAAACGGTCTATCAAGGAAGATCCAAGAGGATTTGTAATGTACTTTATATATATATATAATATATATATATATATATAAAATATTAATAATACTCGATTGCATATCCGCTCTAAGCTCATATACACACACCCACACACGTACACCCACACACATACATCCCCCCCTCATATATATATATATATATATTATATATATATAAAGTGCATTAGAAATCAGTTTGGATCTTCCTTGATAGACCGCTTTTAAATTTACCCAGCCAAAGTAGCGCATAATGGAAAAATACAATGAAATATATTTAGCCTGAAATGCTAATATGAACGGAAAACAAAACAAGTTCGTGTAAACCGGCAAGTGGTTTTTTAAGATATTACAAGTTTTCAGGGTACAAATACCCAAGCGGATCATAGTGGGAAATTATCCCGAAAATAATCTTAATTTGAAAAGGGAAAATCTCTACTTTCGATTAGACAATGACTTGACAACGGAATTATATTTGTTTCTTTTTATTTTACTGTAAATATTTCTCATTTCGCTTTTGTTAAACAATATTTTTATCCTTTTGAAATATTTTCGAGTGAGGGTGCTTTTCAAAATGTAGGTTTTAGTTCGATAATATTTATATGTTAGCTTTCTATAAGCAAAGACTATTTCAATGTTTTATTAAAATCTTTTGTGTGTGTGGGGAGGAGGGCAGTCGATTACATCGACCCCAGTACGCAGATGATACTTAATTTAACGACCCCGAAAATATGACAGGCAAAGTTGACCTCGGCGAAATTTGAACTCAGAACATAACGGCAGGCGAAATGCGGGAAAGCATATCGCCCGGCGTGCTAACGTTTCTGCCAGCTCGCAGCCTTCAGATAAGGTAATTATCGAAGTGTCCGCGTTCAAGCGAAATAATGCACGTGTTTTATTTTACGGCCCATGATGGATTTGAAAACTTTTAATATGATATGCGTGTTATAACGGAATGAAACCAGAAGAGTTTCTGTGTGTTTATATTAGAGAAACAGCGTGTGTGAGAGAAAACATTGCAAACAATGAATGAAATACAAAGTAAATTTTTGAAATCGTATAAACAAAAGAATATTTTTTTTTACCATTTCTTTTCAATATGATTATAAGTGTGGAATTGAAGAAAGTTTATAATTGCAAATATGCGTTTATAGGTGTTGCCAGTGTAGACTAAATTTGCATATTTCATTATGAGTATTAACATACGTGAACACATGCGTCTATATAAACACCGAAATATGTAGAGATCTATGTGCACATGAATATTTTATGTGTATTATAATTTCCGCATTTTGATATATATTATTATTATTATTATTATTATATATATATATAATATATATATATATATATATATATATATATATATATATGGATGTGAATGAAGTTATACTTATACTTATCTCTATTAATTTGCATGTATGGTTTTAGTTGAAAACATACTATATATATGATTCTCCTCTTCACACGAATTTACTATTCAACCTCTGTTTATTACCGATTATTTTCCTAATGATATACTAAAAACATGGTGAAGAATTACCCCTATAAATTTATACTCTATGCGATATAACATGTGCAAGTCATATTAAATATGAATGGATGTATGTATACAATAATACAATGTTAACACTGACAAAAGACAGTATAAACATTCAAGCAACCTGACTGTGTTATATCAGTAAATATGAATACAACTAGCATTATCGGAGAACTTTGTAATCAATTTGTTATGCCTTTGTTAACGTTGAGTATTAATAAAACAATATAAACAGAACGTCTGTGTGATATAGAAATACAACTTATGGACATGCTGCGATTTATAAATTGTAATTTATAAAGTGAGGTTAATCTTCACCATTTTACTTGGAAGCAACGATACGTGGTGGTACCAATCGTTCCCTGTAGCGCGAAAACAGGGCAGTACATGGTTGCGTACACAGTGGGAGGTAGCGGTGGTATTCGTGTGTCTGTCTACGGACAGAAATCACTGTCTTTAATTCCCAAGTTATGAAATTTGAGTTGATGTGATCACGTGTATGCTTTTCGCTGCTATCTTGTCAAGCGCAGAGAGCTGAAACAAAGAGCCAACGTCAAACATTGGATTATATTGAGAAGTCTGATACAGAGACATTAAGCTTGCTTTGTGAAGCTTACGGCGACAAGGCAATGAGATGTACGCAATATTTCGGATTGCATGAGCGCTCCAAAACCGGAAGAACTTCTCTGGAAGAAGATAAATTATTTCAAAGACGTGCCACAAGTCACCTACGACGAAATATGGAGAAATTATCATCAGTTTGTGCATGAAGATCGTCAAAGGATAAACAATGACATTTTGAAGCTTTTGTTGGAGAATCTTCCGCGAAAGGCCGCATGTATATGGAGCTTGAAGAATCGGATTCTTCACGATGACATAGCACTCTGTAACTGAGATCCTCTCACACGTGAGTTTCTCAAAAAGGAAAAAAAAAGAAAATGATATCGCTTCTGCATTCTCCCTAATTGCCTGAGCTGGAACCTGCTGAATGTCATCTCTGCCCCAAAACGGAAATGAGGTTCAGAGGTCGCAGTTATTACACCGTTGTCGAGCTCCATAGCGAATCGCAAAAGGTCTTCGAATTGCAGAAGGTCCTCGAATAGCAGAAGGCCCTCGAATCGCAGAAGGTCCTCGAATCGCAGAAGGTCCTCGAATCGCAGGAGGTCCTCAAATCGGAGAAGGTCCTCGAATCGCCGAAAGTCTTTGAATCGCTTCCGGAAAAGCATTTCCTGCCCGGATTCTAAAAGAATCACGAAGATTGGGACCGGTGTATATCTGCACTACTTCGAAAGAGATCATGTTGAAATTGAGGTAAATATTTATATTTTATTAAAAACAAGTAGTCTAGTAACCCTTTCATATTGAAGTGGTATTAAAATTTAATCGATTTGAGGATTATGTCAAGCTACTAATAAGACCTTTTGCGGCATTGGATTGAATAAAAAAGTAAAATTGTAAAGAAAGTTTCTATTGAAGCGAAGAAGTGAATATGGTATTATTTGACGTTATAATAAAAATTAAATTTCGGAGTTCTTTATATACTTACATTTTTTATATAATGAAGATAAGAGATTATACAATGCAAAACTATCAAAAATATGTGTTAAATCTTTATTAAATCTTTCAACATATGTTCGAATTCCATTAAAATATGGTTGATACAAGAACTGCCAATAACATGCTGTTTAAATTTACAATGCAGACCGTTGACTCATTGTGGGGCTTCTTATCTGTAATATTCAAGTAAAAAATGTGTTTACGTGGTACTCATTTTTAATTAGTGGATTAATTTAATTAATAACGTTGACATTTACTAGAAATTTACATAAAGTGATAGAGATGTTTTGACCAATAATGCAAATACAGTTTCCTTTCTTCAGAGCTAAGCGTGTAACCTGATGAAAAGTCACCTGTACAGGTGATCTCATTAAATAGACTTAATGACCTGCATCAATTGGTTGCCTCTTATCTTATCAACGGAAAAAAATAGATGAATATCTGTTTAGAAATTGAACTGCAATCATGATAAACCGGAAGAAAATGTTCTCAGTGTATTATGGATTATAATCCTCTTCCTCCTACTTCTACTTCATCTTTTCCTTCTTCTTCTTTTTCGTTTTCTTCTTCTCCTTCTGCCACTGCTGCTACTTCTACAACAACAACAACAACAACAACAACAACAACAACCACTACTACTACTACTACTACTACTACTACTTTGAATTTCATTTTGCTACAACTTTTTTAATAATAAAATAAATTGTTTCACTCACCAGAGCACTTTTTTGTAAGCTCTTTGCGCATGGCTCTTTGGCAAACAGGATCTACATGAGTAATACAGATTTCATACAACTCTAGACGTCTGTAAGATAAAAACATATCAAGTATTACCAATTATAGAGAGAAGGCAACGGTCAATATAGTTTCTTTTTTTTTATATCAGAATATGTAAGCATAGAATTCAGAACTACTCTTGTCATCGTGGAGGCAAATTGCCCAGTGGTAAGGGCAGCGCACTCGCGGTTGTAGGATCGCGGTTTCGATTCCCAGACCGGGCGTTGCGAATGTTTATTGAGCAAAAACGCTTACAGCTACATGAGGTTCCCTGCAGGAGTGGTGCCACCCCCTGCTGTAATTTTTCGCCACAACTTTTCTCACTCTTTCTTCCTGTTTATGTTGTACCCATATTTCAAAGGACCGGCCTTGTCACATTCTTTATCACACTGAATCACCCCGAGAAATACGTGAAGGATACACGTCTGTGGAGTGCTCAGCCACTTGCACGTTAATTTCATGAGCAGGCTGCTCCGTTGATCGGATCAACTGGAACACAGGTCGTCGTAACCTACGGAGTGCCTCTATACTTGTCTTCAAGATCTACCTCCCGGTTTTTAGTATAAGAAACATTGGTTTCAAATTTATATAGTCCTTGTGCAACACTGGTAGATAGTTTGTCGACCCTGACAAGATGGAATCCAAAATCGAACTCAGCTGAATGGGAAACTAAGAACGTAAAGACGGGCAAAATATCGCTAAGGATTTTGCATTTTGTATTTACGATTCTCCAAGCCCACCGCCTTACAATATTTGAAGTATTGATTTCAAATTTTGGTACCAGACCAAATTATTGCTTTTTCTTTGTATCTTTTTTGTTGGTGTGTTGGTAGCCGATTACCTTGACCCTAGGTCTCAACTGGTACGTAACTTATTGACATCGGAATGGAGAAGCCGATCCCGGCTCCATTTCAATGCGGAACATAAAGACGGATAAAATGCCACTAAGCATTTGGTGTGGCGTGCTAACAATTCGGTCGGCTCATCTTACAATATCAGAAATATTGGGTTGTCCAGAAAGTTCGTGCCGATTTACAGTAGCTTACATTTCGACTTTTTTTAGAACATGGTTGAGTGCATAAAATAGGATTTGACTACACCTCCATTTAGAGCACAGTTTCAGGTATATTTTCGTGGAAGAAGGTTTATATTCCTGTAACCTGCGTTAATTCTGTAACCCTTTAAAATGGAAGGTAAGAAAGTTCATTTCTGGCAGTTGAGGCTTTGAGAACCAGACAAGAATTGCTGCAGCTCGGCCGGGATGTGTTACCCCAACCTCCATATTCACCAGATATTGCTCCTTCGGATTTCCACTTATTCAGGTCTAGTCTTACTGGTAAAAATTTCAATTCCTTGGATGACGGAAAAAGATACCTTGATGAATTCTTTGCCGCGAAACAACCTCAATTCTGGGAAGAGGGTATTTTCAAGTCAATGGAAAGAGGGAGACCCATTGTGCAAGAAAATGTTTTATATTTAGTAGATTAAAAATGTAATTGCCCTTTTGCTTTTCTTTAAAATCCGCAAAAACTTTCCGGACAACCCATAGTTAAAATTCTGTGGGCGATTCACTTTTATCAGAATATCATCTTTATATTACTGTGGTGGAAATAACGTTAATTAGAAATACAAAGACATTTATCTAAATAATAGTTGACAAAAGTAACACGCAAGCCTATGATCGAAATTATTTGAATTCTTCTTAATCAGGCGAAATCCTAACGTATGAATGGGTGTTGAATCAAAGGCTCGAGTAATTTATCTTTCAAATCCGGTCTTAAATACTTACAATCCTTTAAAATGTTTTAGACTGAAGGCCGCGGCCATGCTGGGGCACCACGAGCAAATGCTATAATATTTTGTTTCGGGAATAGATTGATGGAAAATTTAACCACCTGGTGGCGGAACACATTTTTTTGTTCCTCTGTGTGTAATACATTACAAACAATTGATTTTGTGAAACGAAGTTGCAAATATGAACGATAGTACTATAAAAGAAATACAAATATTAGTACCAAAAGGAGAAAAAGATACCTGCAGAAATGAATGTCGGGAGTCTTTACAGGATAAGTTAGCAGAGCGTATTTGCACTCTTTCTCGGCTACTGTCATGCAGACTTTGGAGGCTGTGGCACCTACAATTTTAAGAATTACATATTATTCAACTAAATTTATTTTCTAATTCATTGGTAACGCAGTAATAATTATTTACATTATTTACATTTGATTGATATTTGTCCTCATCTTGTTTGGAATCCTTTTTTGTACGATCGTCCATTGCTACATTTATGGTTTAATATTCATTTTTACGATATCTTGCCGAATTTCCTTTGTAAATTTAACGGAATGTATATATTTTACGTGTTCTGAGCATATAGCCAGTGGATATATTAGCTCTATTCCTTCCAAAGTATTGACTTCTATGTTAGATTTCATATATCTGGCATGTGGCTTTGAGGAGGGATGTTAAAAACCGATACCTTTTATATCAAATCGCAGAATGTAGAAAAAGTTTATGAAATATATAACACATTTACAAGAATAAAAATGATCTAATAATAAAAAGGTATTGAAACTCTTCTGGTAGGTAAGCGTCTAAAATTAAAACATTCAAAGTGACCACAATTTAAGATACTTCAATCCAGTAATAATAACATATATATACATATAAATATATGCATATACATATACGTATACATAGGTACAGGCATAAACATGCAATTACATATCAACTGAACCACAAAAGTGATACCATAAACGTACGAAATAGAGAAACGGTTCTTTCCTAATGACAAATCGCCATATCCTTAAACATGTTTGACGTCACGTGATGATGCAGTGTCTTGGATAAAAAAAATGACCTCAGTATCTCGTGTGACCACTGTTAGCGTTGATTACCAGCAGGCAACCTCTGTACACTAAATGCGCAAAAACGATTGATGTAGTTCATTGGGATAACAGCCCAGGCACTGTTAAAGTTTCAGTGATTTGTACCGTAGTTGCCGGCGTTGGACGGATGTCATTTAGCCTTCATTGGATTTCGCCCCACAGGTGTTTTATGTGGTTCACGTCCAGACATAGGACAGGCCATGGTAGTGCCTGGAAATTATGCTGTTGGAGGAGGTATGTTATCAGCCTAGCAGTAGGGGCACGGGCGTTGTCTTATTGGAACGCGTGATTCCCATGATTGGCAAATTATGGCAAAATGTGAGGTCTTAAAATTTGGTCAATCTAGCAAGCAACAGCTATTTAATTGCCCCGTCCTTGACCGATGTCTTGGAAGGCCACCGGTCAAAGTTTCTAGTTGAGTTCAATCCAGTCACATACCATGATGCTCTATCCTGCCCACGAGTCTCTCGCCACCACACAGCCATCGCCATGACAATCACGCCTTCTCCAAATACTAGCACTGCCATCTGCCACAGAAATGCAATATCGACATTCGTCAGAAAAGACTGTCTGAGATTACTCAAGGGCGAAGATCACCAGTTCTGACGTGTTGAAACGGACTGCAGGCGTACCCGCTGGTGATGATCTAGGGCGATGGGGCCACTATTAGGACGTCAAACAGCCTCTGCACAAATGGTTCTGTGGTGAGTCATTAGGGCCGGCCCAGCTGATTCATTTACCCTCCAGTATTGGACCTACAAGTGGTGCCGGTGTAGGTGGCGTTCTTCACGGGCCGACGAAACTCAGGGTGGGCCACTGCGTGCACATTTATTTTTGCAGTTTGGGGCATTGTATCCCTCTTCCAGAGGCTCAATAGTTCGAATGATGCAGTTCAAATCTCTAGTAATGATCCAAGTACATTGACTACTCTGGAGATATGCGAAGGCTTTCTCGAGCTGATGTATATATATATATATATATATATATATATATATATATATATATATATATATAGGTGTGTGTGTATGTGCGTGTGAGTGTGTGCATGTATATGTATATATATATATGACCACTCCCCTAAGAACAATAGCTTGTGCCCTGTTTATCACCTAAATACCAAATTACCCCCAAAACGCCCCCCACCACAATCCCATTAAATCTGCCTAAATGTATAAATACCAGACCTTATTTTGACAGCCAGCTTCCTGAAGATTTCATCTGAATGAAACAGTTCTAGTCCTGTAGAAGCTCCTTCTATAAAATAAATTACTTTACTCTGCTATGTATATATATATATATATATATATATATATATGAACGTATAAAATACATATATCTACATATTTACATACATTCATGCATACATGCATACATACATACATACATACGTATGTGTGTGTTAAATATAATGTGTCAAAATGAGACAAGGCCAAGGGTGTGTGGAATTTTCAAACATACAAACGGATATTCAATTCATTTAAACATGTAAGCATTAACAAGAGAACGTGTACAAAGAAAACATTGTTTCGCGCATAGCTCTTCGTCTGGAAGGAGAAAGTGAAATGTCCAAAGAAGAAAAAAAAATCGCTAACGTCACCTGTCTATCTATGTATATATCTATCTAGATATACATACATAGAGTCATGCATACTATGTGTGTGTGTGTGTGTACATACACACCTACATACATATATGCATGCAATCAAGCATACAAACCTATATAAACACATGTATGCATTTGCATGCGCCTGCTTCTACCTGGTGTCTGTGAACCGTCATTTATGAGCGCTGTTTTATGAAGTAACACCTTACCGCAAATTACAGATAATATGAATAGAATTCTTTTCATTGTAGATTAGTTCTTTTCGTCAGCTTTCTACATACGTGGTGTTGCTCTATGTACTACGCAGGAGTTTGTCTTTAGGCTTGAAAAACATGTAACAGATGTTCGTTTCATTATAACCTAGCAACAACTATTCTACCGTTATTTATTACGTGGTATTATATTATGATTGAAATTGTATTTTAACTTGCCACGAATTAAACGTGTCGATATTTAGAAGTAAATCTTCACACACATGTAGCGCTGATTTTTTGGTTTTTGTTTTCTTTGCACTTTGTGTGTGAACATGCCCTTGTTGGCCAGTGCTATGTTTCCGGGTTCAGTCCCACTTTGCATTTAGGGTTCGTGTTTGCTACGTTAGAATCAGCACGACCAAACTTTTCTGAGTGCATTTTGGTAAACAGAATCGAAAAAAAGACCTTCATATACATATTCATAGATATATATCCATATGTGTGTGTACGTGTGTGTGTGCATATATATATTTTTTCTAGCTTCAGCTCAGTGCTGCGGCCATGCTGATGCACCGCCGTTGTCTGTGGGGCTTTTAGGTGTTTTCACTCAATAAACGCACACAACGCCCGGTCTGAGAATCGACCCCGCGGTCCTCTGACCGCGAGTCCAATGCCCTAACCACTGGGCCATATACACACACACATGCATGCATATATATGTGTGTGTGTACTTATATATATATGTGTGTGTTGACTTGGATAAGTAACATACAGCTAGGAATAGCTTTGTACAAATAGAATTGGACGACCGCTCTTTAGTTCGGTGCCATATGGCGTCTGCAGCCTACTTTAAAATAAGTTTTGTTTTACCTTATTAACGCAATGATACTTAAGTCATTAAAGGTTTTGTCCAGAAAATATTCCAGAAAATGTTGCGAAGGCAGAATTCCTTCAAGTACTACGATTAAGAATGCCGCTAATATTATCCCTGGACCATTGGGTTAAACAACATCCTACACTTTGTGTTACACTGCAGCATTTTGGTTGTTGAAATATACATATGAAAACACACATAGCCACATTAGCAGTTTCAATCGCTTTCATATACGAGTCTAATATTAACTGAATTATTGCTGCCAGTCTCACTTTAAAAATGATAATATCGTTTGACAATCAGTAGCGACAGATAACAATAAAGTTAAATCTCTTGTAGAGGATGGAGGTGAGTTACATTTCTTTTTCAAATGATAACAACATCAAGCACTAGATGTATGAATACGCGATAAATACATGTAAATACGTAACCACTAGATATAATGTAATTGCTAACCTGGAAGAACACATTGGTTATGTGTCATGCAGCGATAATGGTAAGCGAAATTAGAGAGGAATATTTGAGATATATTATATTAGAATTACTGGATTTAAGAGAAAGTTACCCTGAAATGACTCTGCGATGTACGAGACGTATAGCGATTCAAGTGGAACAGGAGCCAAGATATCGATGTTAATAGATGTTTCAAGCAGGACAGAGAAAAACTGGTGCTATGTAGAAATGTAGGTATTATAGAATTTATATTCGGTATTGGTTGTGAGTGTATGTATATATGTGTGTGGATGAATATATATATGAATGTGTATGTCGGGATGTCTACTTTTGTGTTAGCTTCTTCGTCATGGTCAAAAGAAACGTTTCCCTCTGAATGACATCAGTAAGTAAAGTAGCTACATTCTAACAATTTTGCATACGTACAGCCGCATTATCGACTCCATACTCTACAAAAGTATCCAACAGTCTTTGGTCCACTTACACATTTTATTAGCGAAAAGACAAAAGTACAGAATACTCAAAATTTGTTGTTGCTGACTTTTATACGTACCTGATGGAGAAATATTTCATTTCCTATAATGCTGTGGTAAAGTTTCAAGGTCTCTTGATACTATCATTGGTGTTATTAAAACCAAGAAATAGTTAGCAAAACCATCACAAGAATGCGTAGTATTAATGTGAAAGTCATTCAATAATCTGTTGTGTCTGGGGAGAGTCATTTTCTTTTTGTGCCTTCTTATGTAAAACACTCACTGCTAAATTTTCTACTTATTTCTTATTTTATTGTCCTTAAATTTTCGTTGCGTCTTGCAATATTTTCAATAGTTTTGACGCATTTAATATTACTGCGAATAACTTAATCAAATTCTAAATGAAATGAATAATAGCAACGCCTTTCAATTTTTAGTTGTTTCATTCATTAGGCTGTTGTCATCCGGAGGCACCAACTTGAAGAGTTTTAGTCGATCGAATATCTCCCAGTGTATTGTATTTTGTTTTTAAACTTGGTGTTTATGATATCCTTAGCTTTCACTTGACTGCGGGGTTTTGCGTTCGTAAATGCACGAACACTGATTGTTATGTGGTGGCAAGCGTAAAAAATGCACACATATGCACACAAAAATACACACACACATTCAAACAAACACACACATTCAAACACTCACACGTATACATATGTCACTCAGATATAATCGATTGATAACTAATGAACAACAAATATCTGTATCCTGGAATCGATAGTGATTGCACAGATTGGTGTTTTGAAAATATTTTAACGTTCCAGGAAATTTTATCTTAGTTAACCACGCTACCTTAAATGCTTAGCACTTGAAATAATGGAAACATTTTAACTACGGTCTGCCGGTGGACATCAGTTAAAAATATATATATATAAATTGATCAAAATAAAAACATGATGCCAAGGATTCAGCGGTACATATGTTTCGGGCCTTTATTAGACAGATTTATAACAATGCATAATGTATGTCTGTGGCCTTCTTCAGCCGCGCACAACAGCTTCCACAAGGACATGTGTTACATCAAAAATTCTTGGTTGGGGATGCAAATCCTCTCATTCGCGTACGACATAATGAGTCAACAGCATAGAATTGAAGCGTCCATCTCTTCCTTCTCTCAATGTAGAATGAGGAAATTTGGATGTTGAAGTAATGTAAATAAATAAATACATATATAGAAGTGAAGATGGAGAGGCGAGAATTCAGGACGAGGGATAAAAAATGTATGTATAAAAAGTGTAAGTATAGAAAAATATAAAAATGTAGTGTATAAAGATATAAAGGGATATAAGGAGATGTAAAGGGGGTATAAAGAATATAAAGAAATATAAATGAATGTAAAGGCATAAGGTTATAAAGTAAAGATAGAAATAGAAATAAAAGTAAAAAGTAAAAAAATAAGAGTAAAAAGTAAAAAAATAAAAAGTAACAAAATAAAAATAGGAATAAACATGATAAAAAAGTAAAAAAATATAAAGAAATATAAAGATAAGGGATGTATAGAGGTTAGGGACCAAACATGGTGGTCAGGAGATTGATAAAGTCTAGTTGTAGAAGTTGTCTGGGGACCTAGTGTGTTGTAAATCAGAGCTGTTGAGCGTTTAATCTAGTTCTTTGAATTAATTGGTCATCTTGTACATACATACCATCATGGATACATACACCCATATACACGAGCACATATACGCGCGCATACACGGCTCCAAGCCTATAAGCATACACACGCACTCACGTGTAAACATGTACATAAACACACATACACCCACACGCACGCGCGTACATATACATACATACAACAGAATATCCGCATGTATACACGGACATTATACGTGTACACACCCATATATACATATGTGCGTCCATTCTTACATACACATACACATATGCCCACGCTTCCAGGTTTAGATATAAGATATTAAAGGATGTATATAAGAACTTATGTAAAGAATCACGCACTCACGTCCACACGTGCACGCACACATGGCTGTGTGTTCATATGTGCGTGCACATATACACTTACATACACACACAGAGACATACGCGCATATGGGTATAGCTATAGGTATTAAAAGATGTATACAAATAGGTGTAAACATATGAGTATAAGAAAACATGTAAAAAAATGTAAAGAAATACGGGGTATGCACATCCAGACGTAGATGTTTACTCGTACATATGTACACATATGTATACGTATACATACGTACACGGACGCTCGTATAATCATAAAGCGGATCCATAGGTAAGTAAATAAGGGATAAGCAAAAAAAATAGACATATATAGAGGTATAAAGCGATAAGTTAGGGGTAAGAATGAGGGTAAGAGTAAAAATTAGAAATAAAA
The DNA here is from genome assembly GCF_006345805.1 of Octopus sinensis. Taxonomy (NCBI): domain Eukaryota; kingdom Metazoa; phylum Mollusca; class Cephalopoda; order Octopoda; family Octopodidae; genus Octopus; species Octopus sinensis. The sequence goes on along the minus strand of NW_021837037.1, from coordinate 46,206 downwards.
GTAAGAAATACAATATAAAATAAGAAATATAATGTAAAAGTTAGAGATGAAGTATAAAAATTATAAAAATTATAAGAATTAAGATAACGGATGAAAATAAAAATGAGAATAAAGGTAAAGTGAAATAGAACAGGATAAAGCAACATAAAAGTAAAAATAAAAAGAAAATAAAATAAAAATATAATCTTTTAAAGTTTAACATGAGATGAAGTGGAGTATAAGTGGAGCTTGGCGGTGTGCGTTCAACATCCGAGTTAGAAATGTGAAAGGGTGTAGATATAGGGAAATAAAGAGACTATATAGGAAGGATATGGGTGTAGGAGAAAAAATATGTAGGGAAAAAAGACATATATGGGAGACAAAATGTGCATATATAGGAGGAAAATGCAGGGAAACGTATATGCACATACACACACCCACACACATACACACACACACACATATATATATATATATATATATACATATACATACACATATGTGCACATACATATATATATATATATACGCACACATATACGCACATACAGGCACATATAGGAAAGCGGGATGTGCTGGAGTCGACAGGTTGCACCGGGTGGGAGGAAATTGCATGGGAGAGTTGGTATAATAACCTAAGTTTTGTAGTATTTGAAAGTATTAATAAGTTTGTGTATACAGGATGGTTTGAACTCTGACCTTTTGTTAATAAGATTGTGTTTGTCTTTGAATTTCAAGATGTTCAGGAGTTCTACGCAACATAGTTGGCATCCTGCTCTATTATTTAAATAAGGTGCAGCTGATCCGATGATGGACCACCTGAGTTTGAAGCCTCTGCATTTGTCTTTTAATTCCCAAATTTTTTTAGAAAGGGAGGTGCTGTTAGCCTTATGTCTGTGCTTCAGCGAGGACCGGTGGTTGTAGTATCTGGATTTCCAGGAGGTTGAGCAACCTATGTAGGTGAGTGTGTTAAACGGGTACTCACCTCACATGAATATATTACGTTTTTCGCCCTACATACGCCCTGTAGCGGGCACTCTGATGCACATATGCAGTTGCATTGAATTGCATTATTCGGTCGTGTGCTGCTAATCCCAGGCGGAGGTGTTGCAATACGAGTGGGGGCGTTGATATCCTCCTGGTTGTTGATGGGTGTAGTATTTCCTCTGTTGTGTTGGCAGGTGTTATTACTAACTGTTTGGGTAATATGGCTGCCAGTCTGATTATATTGTCTACTATCTGGATGAGGGGGGTTCGGTTGGTCGCTATAGCTTGCTCTTGATCTAGCTGTTCTAATATTAATATAGTTATGTTTAGCTATGAGGCAGCTCTTGTTGGGCAGGGTAGAGTAGGAAATCCTAATGGTTTTGTTGGAGAAGATGCTTCTATACTTATGGGTGGGTGGGAAGTTGTTGGAAATGATAGAGAATATTCTCTTACATAACGTACCCCTACCTGCTAAGTTGTATGGTATGTTGAACCATATATATTTGCGTAATCGACTATTATCCCTTCTATTTCTCCTAATAGGATCTATATTGCTCTCGTCGAGAGGGTTACTATTGTGTGCTATTCTATTAGTTCGCCTATTTCCTATACGTTGTTTGGAGTTTAAATTAGAATTATCGCTAGTGTGAGTTGAGTGCGGAGTTCGATTATAATTGGGAGTTTTATGGCCGACGGACGTTCTCGGGTGGTCTACATATGATATTCTCTGGTTATACCCAGCACTATAGAGAGCCTGGTTGTAGTGTTGTGCGTGATTATTGAAAATTTCTCTATTAGAGGATAGTTTTGTAAGCCTGTCTGAGATGGCTTGGACCGTGGTGCTAATTATACAGGGTGGATGGTTGGAAGAGGTATGGATGTATTTGGTAGTTTCTTCGGGTTTCCTATACGGGTGGTGAAGGTGCTTATTCAAGTCTAACGTAACATCTAAGAAGTTTACTATTTTAGTATTGGTCATAAATTCTAGTTTAAGATTGAAGGATTTGAAAAAAAGCCTGATCTTTTTCTAATTCTTTCTAGTTTACTCCTATTGTTGGTGGGGTATATGAAGAGAGCGTCATCTCTGTATAGACCCCCCTGAAGATCCGGTACCTCGGAGAAAAGCTTCTTGAGCAGGTAGGCCCCGACCAAGTCAGTCACCTGAGCTGAATCGCTCGAGCCCATAGCCACATCAAAATTGTCGGGGGTATCGGATCTGGTCCAAAGTCTACCGTCGAATTCTATTATGGTTTTTCTAGCTAATAGTATTATGTCAATTTTTTCTCTGTCTATGAGCGAAAGGTTGCGGGCAAATATAAGGGATTTGTTAAGTAAGATGGGGGATATACTGGCGTAGTAGCTAGCTATGTCGAACTGGATGAATGAGTAGTTGGGTCTATTGGTGATTGTGTTAAACCATTCTAGCACATCGTCGGTGTTAATCCATAGTTGGAGTGGGATGTGGGGTTTGATGCGTGGGATCACCTTGTCCAGGATAGTCTTGCTGAGTCTGCCGATATCCGATTTAGTCGGACAGATTAATCGTACTCCTACATTATCCGGGAAGTCTTTCTTATGGTCTTCAATAGTAATTTTGGGTACTTGTGGTTTGATAGGTTCCGTTCTGTCCAGGAGGTCTAATTTGCTCATAACTTCCTTGATTTTGTAGTTAATTTCCTTAAGGTTATCCGTAGAAGTAGTTTTATATTTTTTGCTAAGTTCCCTCATGATGAGCGATTTGTAGGTTTGGTAGTCTAACCTATACCAGTTCCCAGTCTTGTCGGCGGGTATGATAAGACTATCATCGTTCCTAAGTGAATGCAGGAAATATTTAAGGCTCCTTAAGTGGGTGTTGGAAATGGTCTTATGCTTACTAATGTTGATGTTGGTAATGAGGTCGATTAAGTCTGTTTCAAAATTTTCCAGTGCGTAGTTAGAGGGTGGGTATCTTCTGCTTTTAAATATCTTCCTGTGTGCTATTTCTTCTTGGTTAGAGTTGGGGTTGCTTTTCCCCGGGTTATCGAAATGGTAAGCCGCCCACGTGATTCTTCTAATAAAGTCTGTGGTCCGGTGGATGAGGGTCGTCATGTAAGTTTTGTCGGAGTGGAGAGGTATGTCCTGGGAGAGAAGTTTGTGTGAATCCTTTGAATCTTCATGCTTGGGTTCGTCAAGTACTAAAGGTTGTCGCGGTTACGTGGGATCAGATCATAGTGACAACGTAGGTGAGTTGAGTATAGAAATTCGGGGTGAGTACTTGATAATTATAAGAACCTGTGTATACCGTTTGGTGGTGTAGATGGTGGAGTAAATTGATCAAAATAAAAACATGATGCCAAGGATTCAGCGGTACATATGTTTCGGGCCTTTATTAGACAGATTTATAACAATGCATAATGTATGTCTGTGGCCTTCTTCAGCCGCGCACAACAGCTTCCACAAGGACATGTGTTACATCAAAAATTCTTGGTTGGGGATGCAAATCCTCTCATTCGCGTACGACATAATGAGTCAACAGCATAGAATTGAAGCGTCCATCTCTTCTTCTCTCAATGTAGAATGAGGAAATTGGATGTTGAAGTAATGTAAATAAATAAATACATATATAGACGTGAAGATGGAGGGGCGAGAATTCAGGACGAGGGATAAAAAAATGTATGTATAAAAAGTGTAAGTATAGAAAAATATAAAAATGTAGAGTATAAAGATATAAAGGGATATAAGGAGATGTAAAGGGGGTATAAAGAATATAAAGAAATATAAAGAAATATAAATGAATGTAAAGGCATAAGGTTATAAAGTAAAGATAGAAATAGAAATAAAAGTAAAAAGTAAAAAAATAAGAGTAAAAAGTAAAAAAATAAAAAGTAAAAAAATAAAAATAGGAATAAACATGATACACAGGTGCTTATAATTATCAAGTACTCACCCCGAATTTCTATATATATATATATATATATATATATGCACATGTATATACATGCCTGTAAACATACATGCATACAAATACACATGTGCGTGTGTGTCTGTGTAGTTTCGAAGATGTGGGGATGGGAAGTGGTCAGTGCTAGTGTGTGCGTCGTGGTGTGATGTGATGTGATGCGTTGTGTGGTATCGTGGGTTGTGGTGTAGCCTGCGTAGACGGAGAAATTGGAAATAGGGGACGAAAAGCTCGGTGCGTTTAGTGTGAGAGGAGGGGAAGTTGATGTGTGAGTGTGAGTCTGTGTTTGATGTAGATGGAGGTTGTGTGAGTGGAGTAATGAATGCTCATTGAAATGTCAAGGGGACAGAGGTGTCAGAGATAGTGCAGTGGATGTGGAGGGTAGGATGGAAAGATTTGATAAAAGAGTGGAAGGAGTCTAGATGCTCGCGGAAGAGTGAATTCGTACCGATACAGTCGTCAATATAAGGGCCGTTTAGTTCGGGAGTTTGGCCAGTGAAACTTGAGCATATTTGGGCCTCAACGTAACCAACGAACAGGTTCGAATAATTGGGGTCCATTCTCATTCCAATGTCCACTACCGAGCTGCTGGTAGAAATTACCAGCGAACGAGAAGCGGTTGAGAGGGAGGACAAGTTCGGCCAGACGAACGAGTGAGGATGTTTCGGGTTAGGTGTTGTGTTGAAGGTCAAGGAAATTTTGGAGTGCATGCAGCTCTACGTGGTGAGGGATCACTGTGTAATGGCCCTGGAAGTCGAGAGTTAAGAGAAGTTTAGAGGGGCCAGTAAAAATCTCACAAGTAAAGGTGTTGTAACTCCTTGTTTATAAAGGTAGAAACTTCGTTTTTACGTTGAATATTTTGTATAATATGAATAAAAAAATAGATTTAACGCAGGTGTAATCAAATATTTTTACTTTCGACACATGTAATATTACTCTATAATCAATTCACATAAGTTTAGGATAGGTTTTTCAAACACAAATTATCTCTTCTCATAATAACAAGCTGTTAAATATTAATACATTTACTAATACTAACGTTAATTTAGCTAATACCATCCAACCCTCTAGAAATATTAATAACAAGGTTATTGTATCTGAAGTCAATTCCAACAGAATTAAGTTTATGTCAAGTAACTCTAAGATTAAAAATTCTATATACCAGTGTATAATCAGTACTCGTAATAAAGTACGACTTTACATTGGAAGCACATCGTTAGAGTTATCTAAAAGAATTTCTATCCATTACTCAACATTTAGGGATAGAAATAAACGGAATAGTACCGGTCTCAGCAAATTGATTTGGGATTTAAAAGACCACAATGAACAACTTCATTTAGAATGGTTCATTCTCTCAATTTCGATACCATATGACAAAGGCAAGAAATTCTGTCTTCTCTGCAATTCTGAGCTATTTTTCATTATGTTTTCTAAAAATACTGTACTAAACACAGTTATAGAGCGAGCATACATATGTAAGCATTGGCAAAAACATACATTTAGTGCATATAAGTAGTCTCTATCATTATATATAATTTAATCTTTAATTTCCTTTATATTTAACGTTCACTATTAATATCCCTACTGTTTCTGTTAGCTACTTATGACGTTATATCATATGACGTTTTTTAAACAATATTAATAGCGTTCTGTCTATCGCTATACGAATCCATCATTTTTTGCTAAAATATATTATTGACGAGTTTCGTTTTTTTTACTTTCCTCAGGAGAAGATTGCATTGTTTATACCATTTATTCTTTTGAATAGTATTAGTGGTATTTTCGAAACATGTGTCGTAAGTAAAAATATTTGATTACTCCTGCGTTAACTCCATTTTTTTATTCATATATATATATATATATATGTATATATATATATATATATATAATATATATATATGTATATATATATATATATATATATATATATATATATATATATATATATATATATATATATATATATATATATATATATATATATGTATATAACGGGATGCTTTATGAAAATAAACAAAAGACGATGGCAGGTGGAATACAAACAAACAATTGTATTTGTATGGCGCTCAGGAATATAAATTAAACAAGTCTTTTACGTTTCGAGCCTACGCTCTTCAACAGAAAGATACACGGAAAAGAAATACAGAAATAAACGAGGAGAAAAAAACTGCGTGCAGAGGCTAGCGAATCAACATTATATATATATAAGGTTGAACAAGAACATACGAGTTGAAATATATGGTAAACTTCAAGGTAGAAAATGCTAAGATAATTTTATAAAAAACATTTCAATACCGGTTTCAGTCATTGGGACGTTTTCAACTGTAAGTATGGTAAAAAATTATATTTCGGAAAAATTAACCGAAAAGATTTTTTTAAGAGAATATTTGCATATTATTAAAAAAGAAGGGGAACTTTCCTTGTTTCTGAGGAGAATAAATAGGGAGTACAATGTTAGTAATAGGATACCTATCATAGTTGTCGCGCATTATTCTTTTGCTTCTCGTTCTCCTCCTCCTTCTTCTTCTTCTTCTTCTTCTTCTTCTCTGCCAAGAATTCACAACGTCCTTGAACCCACAAGAATTTACATGAGAAATAGAGGCAGGGAGAAACAAAGAAAATGCCCCTTGTTCTCGAATACTTTGCAATATTCATTTAAATAATCTTTTCACTTAATTTTTCAAAAATTAATTGCTTTCCATACTTACATTTGAAGAAGACCCAATGACCGAAACCGGTACTGAAATGCTTTTTTTATAAAATTACTTTAGCATTTTCTACCTTGACATGTTTCCAAATGTATACATATACATATATATAGCGAATCTTTTAACGTTCTCGGACTTTTATTTGCAAGACGAATTCCAAATGAGGGAGGAGCAATGGGGCCGTTATATAGTTGCGGAAGGTTACTATTTCGAAGGAGATAATGTTTAAATTATTTTCTACTCTAGGCACAAGGCCCGAAATTTTGGGGGAGGACCAGTCGATTAGAACGACACTAGTACGCAACTGGTACTTAATTTGTAGACCCTGAAAAGATGAAATGCAAATCCGACCTCGGCGGAATTTGAACTCAAAACGTAAAAACAGACGAAATACCTATTTCTTTACTACCCACAAGGTACTAAACACAAAGAGGGTACAAACAAGGACAGGAAGATGGAGGAGTTACAACCGTGATTCGTGGTCTGCTACCACAACAGCTCCTTTATAGGATCCTGTTTGCTCAAGACAACATCAGGAGGAACCACGTCCGGTTTCGGCCCTTACTCCTCTACCGTTTTGACGTGGCGCTCCCCCCTTCGGAGGTGTCTTCACCTCTGGTGTTGGGTGCATGTCTTCTTTCTTCTGTTCCATGGCCTCTTCGATGTATCGTCAGCGAGTGTCAGCCGGTGACTGACTGTCTTGTCAAATTTTTCCCTTCAAAAACCTGCCGCATTGGATCCAGCAGGCAGCCCCAGCAAGTTGTCACGTGACAATGTCTCACCTTAACTGACTAGTGAAGGCGCGTAGTTTTAGCCCGCACTTTTTCTAAACGACCGTCACATGACAGGCAGTCCCAGCAAGTCAATTATACCGTCTCCAGTGCGTAACTGGTACTTAATTTATCGACCCTCAAGGGATGAAAGGCAAAGTCGAACTCGGTGGAATTTGAACTCAGAACCTAACAGCAGACGAAGTACCGCTAAGTATTGCGCCCGGCGTGGTAACGTTTCTGCCAGCTCGCCGCCTTAGATGATGATGTTTAAATTGAGGTAAACATGTAATTCAATAAATAAATATATAACAGAATAGTCCTCGAACATTTTGAGATTAAACATATGTCAGAAAGCAATTGATTTCAAATTTTGCCATGCAAATAATGTAGAGTTAATGCAGTAATAGATTGAAAATAAACATCATATTGCAATGACAATAAATGTAAAGTGATTTAGTATTGACGCGAAATAGATATATTTCTTGACATGATTATAAAAATAAAATTTCGAAGTACTTTATATACAGAAGATTTGTGTACGTACCATACAAAACAAGCAAAAATGACTGTTACAAGCTTATTATATTTAATAGCCTCGCACAGTGCATATGTTCGAATTCCACTAAAATATGGCCCATACAGGAACAGCCAATAAGATACTGTTTAATGTTAGAATGCATGGTGCTGAGTTGGGTTCTGGCAGGTCATCTGAAGAATTCAAGACAAAAAATATGTTAATCAGTAATACATTTAAAACTGACGGACATATTTCATTAATATCGTTGCTATTTTCTAGAAAATTATATGTTTGTTCCTTCTCGAGCCTTACCTGGTTCATAAGGATCGCTTTCTCGGTTTCCTTGGCGTATAGTTTCCCCACCTGCGACGGACCGGCTCCTGTCGCAGGTGAGCTGCAAGAGGAAAGACAGAGAAAGTTGTGGCGAGAGAGTCAGAAGAATTTCGCCGTTACCTTCTGCCGGAGGTGCATGGAGCTTAGTTGCTTCGCTCATAAATACACACGTCGCCCTGTCTAAGATTCGAACCCGCGATCCTCGACTACGAGTCCGCTGCTCTAACAACTAGACCATATGCCCACAGGAAATTATATACAGTATGAGAATGGTCTCGCCCAATAATGCAAACATAGTTTTCTTTCGTCAGAGCACTGCGTCTAACCTGGGGGAATAGCTCACAGACAGAAGAGAGCTTGACGTAGAGTTAATGAACTGCAAAAATAAGTTGGAATTTATGATATATATATATATATATATAATATATATATATATATATATAATATATATGCATACATATATATATGCAT
>NW_021837037.1:2500-32500 GCF_006345805.1 Octopus sinensis | reverse complement strand
CATTTGGACCGGCGAACTAACTATTCTGCCAGTCCGCTATCTTACAATATCTGAAGTATTAACCTTCTGTGGTCGCTTTACGTCTGTGCGAATATCCCATTTTAAATTTTTGTGCTGGAAAGGATGTTAATTAGAAATACAAATAGTTTTACATAAAGACCAGTTCGCAAAGGGAACGTATGAGTCTATGATAGAAATTAATTGTATAGCATCAATGGATAAATAGTGTTGAAACCGCAATGGGAAAATGGGTTTTGAACCAATGGAACAAGTAATTTTTTCTTTCATTTTCGATCTATCAACAAATGCAATAATATTTTGTTTGAGGCGTTGCTAGATTGATGGAAAATTTCCAGAACCGGAAACGGGATGCATTTTGTGGATTACATTTCAAATCAATCATAACATAGGAGTAAAGATTGTTTGCCAACATAACATGGCAGTCCTGGTTTATGACGAATGTTGTTGTAATTGAACCCCAGGTGCCATCATCTCCCTCTAGCTATACGACACGATCTGTTTCCTTACATTTTGGAACAAGCGAAACTGGCATCCAAACTCAGCTCAAAAAACAATATCTGTGTATCACGAATCCCTTAGAAAATACAAGGACGCAGATCGCGTCGTATAGCCAACTGGAGCCGATGCCTCCTGAGGCTTAATTACAGCAACATTCGTCCTAAAAAAGGACAGTCAAGTTATATCCTTATTCCAAAGTACTGTTGCTCAATATCTCTCGTTGTGAGATTTACAAATAATCGAAACATAATTTGCTCCTCTGTGTAAAACCCTACGAACAATTGATTTTGTGAAGCAACTTTGCAAAGTTTATTGGTGGTTTTATGAAGGATTTTTGTAAAAGCTGAATATATACCTGCAGTACTTCTCATCTGGCTCCTTTACAGGATAACGAATCAGAGCATATTTGCAATGTTTCTCGGCTGCCTTTTCACAGAATTGGGATTTCGCATCACCTAGAATTTTAACAAGTAAATTTTCTTTACTCAATTCATTCAATACTCCCATGGGAGTTACTGGATTAAGTCAATATATAACGAAACGTTTCTTTTCGATCAGAGTATATATTATTTGATTGAATCTATAAGTAGACGATTACTGCAATATTTAGGATTATGATGGTGCGTATACTTGTGAATCTTATGCTGCCATTTTACTTCCTTAAAGGAAAGATTATTTCAAAATGTCCACAACATCTTATAGTCATTCTAGAATAGATGGGATCATTATTTTTATGATCGTTCTTTACTAAATTGTTGTTGCATCTTTTACATTAAGATAAGTTGCCAAACTTTCTTTGCTAGTTTAGGCGGAATGTGAGTATTTAACGTTGTCTGAGTATATAACCATTGAGTATTTTAGGTATTTCCCTCCGAAAATATTGTTCTCTAAGGCATGTTGCATTTAACCGGCGTGTAAGCATAAGCACGAATGTTAATAAACGAGACCTTATTCATCAAATTTCATAATGCAGAGGAATTTGATTGAAAACGATAATGATTTTAAGAATGATGACCCGATAATGAACAAATTGAAGCAGTTCTGATACGTAATCGAAATAATTCAAAATAATCAGACTTACAACAATTTAAAATATTTGATTTGAATAATCTGAACCTATATATACATACACACAAACAAACACACGCACACACGCACACGACTCATATACATACTCAAATACATATGTATTGGCATGTACGTATATATAAACACACACACACATACACACACACACACACACACATATATATATATATATATATGCATACATACAAATATACAAATAAACAAACATACATATATATATATATAATATATATATATATATCTATATCTATGTATGGTATGTATGCATCAATATATATATATATGTATATTCTATATATATATATATATATATATATATATATTATATATATATATATATATATATATATATATATATATATATATATGTATTGTTATATATTGTTATATTTCGGAATGGTCATTTTGCCAGTTTAGCCAATAAAAACACACGCACTATAAATATGGTGTTACTTTGCTTCAGTGTTATTTATTTTTTACACTAATCTCAATCTTATTTCGGCTAGAGTTCTTTCGTCACACTCCTGTGACTGCATCAGTGGTCCTTTGTTTTCTTCTCTCTTATTTGTATCTCCCCTTACTAACCATCAGTCATTTTGTATTTCTATTGTATGTCTTCATTTGCGCACGCTTATATCTCTATGTGCGTCTATGTTTATTTAGTTTGTGTATGTGGGGTGATGCCTGTAATATTTGTATCTTCTGGTTATATATGTTGATGTAATTTGTATTTTGTTTTTTTTTTGTTTTTGTTTATTCTTATTTTGTTCATGTGTTTACATCCACTTATTATTATCATTACATATGCTTGTATGTATGTATGTATGTATGTATGTATGTATGTATAACAACGGTACTTGTAATAAAAATAATAAATCGAATCGAAAAAAAATATATATATGGTTATTTATTTCTATTTTTTATATTTATTTGTGTATTTATTATGTTTTCAGGATCCTCTATCGTCATATGTTGTGGTGTGTGCTATTGCTCCATTCTAGTTTTCTATTCAGGCTAGGTTTATTTTCTATTATGTGTGTAGCTTGTGTAATTTGTCTAATTGTTGCATCTGTTCTATGTGTGGATAATATTTTAATTTCTATGTTATTGATTGATCCCCCGTGTTCCTGGTCGGCGTGTTGGCAGAGAATCGATGAGCTTTTACCTTCCTTGAATTGTCTCCAATGAACATTTACCCGCTCTCTTATGCTTCTTGCCGTTTCCCCTACGTATGTGGTTGTCTTGTAACTGCATCGTCCCTCTATACATCTTATACTATAGACTACATTTCTGGCTTTACAGTTTGTTTGTGGGATAAATCTACATACAGTACAGTACTTATCCGTACAGTGGGTTCTACTTAAAGGATAGGTTCTACCAATTATAGATTTGATAGAGTTGCCTGGCTTTTCAACAACCTTAATTCTTAGCTTAAGTTTGTCTATGGTCCTTCTAAAGCAGTACGCCTGTTCACCTCCAGGGGTGGTGTCAACGAACATTGACACTCTGGTATTTATGGCTATCATACCAAGAATTGGCCTTCCCTATTTTTCTTTTTTATCCTTACTATAGTGTTCCATGACTTGTTCCTATAGAGTGGGTAAATCCCATTCCTATCATTACATAATATATTATCAAGTTTCTTCATAGCTCCTTTGTATACTCTGATCCTTTCTTTATGGCTGTAACCTGAGAGCTGCATGCGGTGAATGAAATATTGTATGTGTCTCTTTAACTCTGTGGGCTCGCACATGCGTGACACATCTCTCATTATTCTGACGAGGTCTGCCATCAAAATATTGAATTTTGCATTGTCCGCAATTGCTGGTTCCGGTGGATCAAGTATTTTGAGGCCATATATATGGCATAGGATGCATGAAGGATTTGGGTTTCATTATTCACAATTTCTAGCCAGAGTTCAGTGGCTAGTAATTGTAGTCGATGGTTGGGGTGTTTAGTGGGGTAGACTATTGTGACCATAATACTCTAGTGGATGGAGTTAGCTATTTTCTGGATGCTCTCCATAGTATTAGTTTATAGTACTATATCAACAGTACTCTCTTGTGGGGGTGCACTTTACCACTATGTTGATATCATCAACATAGCGAGAGTACATGTTTACGAGGATTGATTCTGTGTTAGGCGTTCTTTAAGCCTTCTGTCCCACCATACCATGAAAAGGTTGGCCACATCACCAGCGATACTAACGCCGATGGCTGTCCCCTCGTCCTGGGCATATATTTTATTATTAAACTTAAACGTGTGGCCTTTTAGGGTAACTCTTATACTAGCTCCTAGTGAATATGCGATCATTTTCTTTACTTGATGGACATTTGCGGGGCTCCGTATGGCTCTGGTCCATCCGCGCCATCTTTCTATATGTGTTTTCCTAGCCATAGAAGTAATTGTGGGCGGTCTACCTCTTAAACATCTACTGGGTCAGAAACTACTAAGATTATGTTTATCTAAGTATTCATTATTACATGTCAGTCTAAGTAGGAGGCCCAGTTCTTCTGTGTTGACGTTACGGAAATGCAACTGGCTCTCATTAATCATCTCCACGCACTTCTCCACCGCAAAATCTACGTCGATCAATGGGTATAGGGATACCACATCCATGCTACCCACCATACATCCTGTCAGGTCACAAGTGTTGTTACAGTCATTGATCCTGCTGAGATCCCCTGTGCTGTCACAAACATTTGGAGACATCCGGATTATAGTGAGTATGATCTTTGAGAAGAAGTAGTATTTATTATTATTATTACTAGTATTGTTGTTATACATACATACATACATACATACATACATACTACATACATACATACATACATACAAGCATATATACATACATACATACATACATACAAGCATATGTAATGATAATAATAAGTGGATGTAAAAACATGTAAATACAAATTACATGAACATACGCGCATGAGTGGCTGTGTGGGAAGTAGCTTGCTAACCAACCACATGGTTCTGGGTTCAGTCCCACTGCGTGGCATCTTGGGCAAGTGTCTTCTGCTATAGCCCCGGGCCAACCAATGCCTTGTGTGTGATTTTGTAGGCGGAAACAGAAAGAAGCCTGTCGTATATATATATATATGTATGTGTGTGTGGGGGTTTGTGGGTCTTTTTTGTCCCCCTAGCATTGCTTGACAACCGATGCTGGTGTGTTTGCGTCCCCGTCAGCTAGCGGTTCGGCAAAAGAGACCGATACAATAAGTGCTGGGCTTGCAAGGAATAAGTTCTGGGGTCGATTTGCTTGACTAAAGGCGGTGCTCCAGCATGGCCGCAGTCAAATGACTGAAACATGTTCATAAGTAAAGTACGTAAAGTATATATAAACGGAAGATACAAATATTACAGGCCTCCCCCCACATACACACGCTATTAAACATAGAAGCACAAAGAGATATAAGCATGCGCAAATGAAGACATACAATAGAAATACAAAATGGCTGACTGTTTGTAAGGAGAGACACAAATAAGAAAGAAGAAATCAAAAGACGACTGATGCGGTCACAAGAGTGTGACGAAAGAACTCTGGCCGAAATAAGATTAATATTAGTGTAAAAAATAAATAACACTGAAGCAAAATAACACCAAATATAAAGTGCGTGTGTTTTTATTGGCTAAACTGACAATATGACCATTCCGAAATATAACAATATCTGTTTCAACATACGACTTCACATAAAAAAATCTTGCACAACAAATATTTAAACATACTATATATATATATATATATATATATATATATATATATAATATATATATATATATATATATATATATATATATATATACACACTTATACATATATATATATATATATATATATATATATATATAATATATATATATATGTATATATACATATATATATATACGCGAGAAAGAAGCAACAAGAATGGATAGGTTTTTAGTACAATCGTTTCATACAAGGACAGGCTTTATTAAAAGTTGTAAAAATTACAGCATATAGACGTGTCCCGTACTCATCACCTAAAATACATGTGAGTTCTCTAGACATCCTAGTGGTTGAGGCTATAATCATGAAGTAATGTAGATAATTAAGTAACATTATATAAGGTTTTCCTAATGTATTTTCTTTTGATTTTAGCATCTGACCCCTAAACCCCTGACTGTGTTATCTCTTTAGATTCTCTTTAAATTCATAGCTGATTTCAACAGCAATAAATTAGCTGTTTTACTGGCCAAAGAATAATATTCTCCTCTAGTTCCTAGATGCCTGTAAATTAAAACCAGACTTGCCGTCTACTAATTCGTCTGTATAACTAGAACCCCCTTTTTTATTTTTATTTTTTCCCTTCTTTCCCTATTTCTTTCTCTTTTCTCTTTTTTCTGTTTCTTCTTCTTATTCTCTTTTTCCTTTTCTCTTCTCTTTTAGTCCCCTTCCCCCCACCCTTTTTTTGCTCCCTCCTCCCTTATTTTCTCTCTTTTCTCCTATTCCCTTCTCTTTCTATTCTTTGCCTCTCTAGAAAGCCCTTCAGCCTTTAAAAGTTAAATAGCTACAGCCTCTTGTAAATAGCAGTAATGTGATTAATGTGGCAAATACCTAATCATATAACAAGAACTGATACCTACCTCATTGTGTTCAACCATTGATAAATTTATCGCCTGTGAATATGAAATTCCTCTTCGTTTCTCTGGAAACTTACATCTACACCATTGGAAATTGTGCATCTATACAAAGGATTAATTCACCCTCTCTGTAATGCTAATAAGCAGGATTTGAGACCCACCTCGTTGTGATTAACAATGGATAAATTTGTCTTCTGTGAGTATGTAATCCCTCATCATATCTCTGGAAATTCATATGTGCTCTATGGATTAGGTCACCTTCTCTGTGATGCTATTAGAACTTTTTAAAAATTCTGTGATAAGACTGTACATCATCTTTAAAGAACTTTAATGAACTTTGGAAATCTGTTTATGTTACTTAATTATCTACATTACTTCATGAGTATAGCCTCAACCACTAGGATGTCTAGAGAACTCACATGTATTTTAGCTGATGAGTACGGGACACGTTTATATGCTGTAATTTTTACAACTTTTAATAAAGCCTGTCATTGTATGAAACGATTGTACTAAAAACCTATCCATTCTTGTTGCTTCTTTCTCGCTTATAATCACCCTACATTACTGTATTGTTAAAACAGTATAGTTTTTTTTGGTGCATCTAAGTTAGGTACCATATTCAAGTAATTCATTTAAATTAACTTGAATCTTTATTGCTTTTTGCATATATATATATATATATAATATACATATATATATACATATATATATATACACACATATATATATATATACATTATATATATAATATATATTATATATACATATATAATATATATATATACATTATATATATATATATATATATATATATATATATATATATATACATATATATACACACACGCACATACATATATGTATAATAAACAATATTATATATTTATCCTTTCATTCATACATATACATGCTTACATATATATTATACAAATAGACAGATAGATAGAGAGACATACATACAGACAGATAAATAGTTACATATCCACATATATACATTCATGCATTTCTTAGCGTCCGTTTGTTCCGGGTGTGTGTCACCCGTTGCTTTTTGAGTACTGCTTTTTGAAAGAACGTCTTACCAAAAAGAAGGAACAGTAGACATATAATAATTTTCATTGTAGTTAAGATTCTGTTTCCAGCTCTCTATATTTGCTGTTGACGTTTCTGCTACGTACAGCTTTGTCTGAAGAGTTAAAAGCGCTGAAACAGGTGTTTTTGCTTAAGTATAAATTGGAAACTAGATTTATATTCTCTTGTTTATTGCATGGTAATATATTATATTCAATATGGCAGTTTATATTGCCAACACTTAATGTTGCCAATCAACACGTACGCATACAATTGCACATATGTGTATGGTTGTCTGTGCCTGTTTCTTTTTTGTGTGTACCTAAGGTTTTGTTAGTGATAAAGAGTTTACGACCCAATCCAATGTTTCCGGGTTCATTCCTACATCATTGCATATGGCGCTAATGTCCTCTGTGTCAGACTCGCGTCGTCCGAGTACTTTTGAGTGAATTTTAGTAAACAAAAAGTGAGGGAAGCAAAAATTTAATTCATTGTATTTTCCCATTATGCGTCAGTTTGGCTGAGTAACTTTCAAAACGGTCTATCAAGGAAGATCCAAGAGGATTTGTAATGTACTTTATATATATATATAATATATATATATATATATAAAATATTAATAATACTCGATTGCATATCCGCTCTAAGCTCATATACACACACCCACACACGTACACCCACACACATACATCCCCCCCTCATATATATATATATATATATTATATATATATAAAGTGCATTAGAAATCAGTTTGGATCTTCCTTGATAGACCGCTTTTAAATTTACCCAGCCAAAGTAGCGCATAATGGAAAAATACAATGAAATATATTTAGCCTGAAATGCTAATATGAACGGAAAACAAAACAAGTTCGTGTAAACCGGCAAGTGGTTTTTTAAGATATTACAAGTTTTCAGGGTACAAATACCCAAGCGGATCATAGTGGGAAATTATCCCGAAAATAATCTTAATTTGAAAAGGGAAAATCTCTACTTTCGATTAGACAATGACTTGACAACGGAATTATATTTGTTTCTTTTTATTTTACTGTAAATATTTCTCATTTCGCTTTTGTTAAACAATATTTTTATCCTTTTGAAATATTTTCGAGTGAGGGTGCTTTTCAAAATGTAGGTTTTAGTTCGATAATATTTATATGTTAGCTTTCTATAAGCAAAGACTATTTCAATGTTTTATTAAAATCTTTTGTGTGTGTGGGGAGGAGGGCAGTCGATTACATCGACCCCAGTACGCAGATGATACTTAATTTAACGACCCCGAAAATATGACAGGCAAAGTTGACCTCGGCGAAATTTGAACTCAGAACATAACGGCAGGCGAAATGCGGGAAAGCATATCGCCCGGCGTGCTAACGTTTCTGCCAGCTCGCAGCCTTCAGATAAGGTAATTATCGAAGTGTCCGCGTTCAAGCGAAATAATGCACGTGTTTTATTTTACGGCCCATGATGGATTTGAAAACTTTTAATATGATATGCGTGTTATAACGGAATGAAACCAGAAGAGTTTCTGTGTGTTTATATTAGAGAAACAGCGTGTGTGAGAGAAAACATTGCAAACAATGAATGAAATACAAAGTAAATTTTTGAAATCGTATAAACAAAAGAATATTTTTTTTTACCATTTCTTTTCAATATGATTATAAGTGTGGAATTGAAGAAAGTTTATAATTGCAAATATGCGTTTATAGGTGTTGCCAGTGTAGACTAAATTTGCATATTTCATTATGAGTATTAACATACGTGAACACATGCGTCTATATAAACACCGAAATATGTAGAGATCTATGTGCACATGAATATTTTATGTGTATTATAATTTCCGCATTTTGATATATATTATTATTATTATTATTATTATATATATATATAATATATATATATATATATATATATATATATATATATATGGATGTGAATGAAGTTATACTTATACTTATCTCTATTAATTTGCATGTATGGTTTTAGTTGAAAACATACTATATATATGATTCTCCTCTTCACACGAATTTACTATTCAACCTCTGTTTATTACCGATTATTTTCCTAATGATATACTAAAAACATGGTGAAGAATTACCCCTATAAATTTATACTCTATGCGATATAACATGTGCAAGTCATATTAAATATGAATGGATGTATGTATACAATAATACAATGTTAACACTGACAAAAGACAGTATAAACATTCAAGCAACCTGACTGTGTTATATCAGTAAATATGAATACAACTAGCATTATCGGAGAACTTTGTAATCAATTTGTTATGCCTTTGTTAACGTTGAGTATTAATAAAACAATATAAACAGAACGTCTGTGTGATATAGAAATACAACTTATGGACATGCTGCGATTTATAAATTGTAATTTATAAAGTGAGGTTAATCTTCACCATTTTACTTGGAAGCAACGATACGTGGTGGTACCAATCGTTCCCTGTAGCGCGAAAACAGGGCAGTACATGGTTGCGTACACAGTGGGAGGTAGCGGTGGTATTCGTGTGTCTGTCTACGGACAGAAATCACTGTCTTTAATTCCCAAGTTATGAAATTTGAGTTGATGTGATCACGTGTATGCTTTTCGCTGCTATCTTGTCAAGCGCAGAGAGCTGAAACAAAGAGCCAACGTCAAACATTGGATTATATTGAGAAGTCTGATACAGAGACATTAAGCTTGCTTTGTGAAGCTTACGGCGACAAGGCAATGAGATGTACGCAATATTTCGGATTGCATGAGCGCTCCAAAACCGGAAGAACTTCTCTGGAAGAAGATAAATTATTTCAAAGACGTGCCACAAGTCACCTACGACGAAATATGGAGAAATTATCATCAGTTTGTGCATGAAGATCGTCAAAGGATAAACAATGACATTTTGAAGCTTTTGTTGGAGAATCTTCCGCGAAAGGCCGCATGTATATGGAGCTTGAAGAATCGGATTCTTCACGATGACATAGCACTCTGTAACTGAGATCCTCTCACACGTGAGTTTCTCAAAAAGGAAAAAAAAAGAAAATGATATCGCTTCTGCATTCTCCCTAATTGCCTGAGCTGGAACCTGCTGAATGTCATCTCTGCCCCAAAACGGAAATGAGGTTCAGAGGTCGCAGTTATTACACCGTTGTCGAGCTCCATAGCGAATCGCAAAAGGTCTTCGAATTGCAGAAGGTCCTCGAATAGCAGAAGGCCCTCGAATCGCAGAAGGTCCTCGAATCGCAGAAGGTCCTCGAATCGCAGGAGGTCCTCAAATCGGAGAAGGTCCTCGAATCGCCGAAAGTCTTTGAATCGCTTCCGGAAAAGCATTTCCTGCCCGGATTCTAAAAGAATCACGAAGATTGGGACCGGTGTATATCTGCACTACTTCGAAAGAGATCATGTTGAAATTGAGGTAAATATTTATATTTTATTAAAAACAAGTAGTCTAGTAACCCTTTCATATTGAAGTGGTATTAAAATTTAATCGATTTGAGGATTATGTCAAGCTACTAATAAGACCTTTTGCGGCATTGGATTGAATAAAAAAGTAAAATTGTAAAGAAAGTTTCTATTGAAGCGAAGAAGTGAATATGGTATTATTTGACGTTATAATAAAAATTAAATTTCGGAGTTCTTTATATACTTACATTTTTTATATAATGAAGATAAGAGATTATACAATGCAAAACTATCAAAAATATGTGTTAAATCTTTATTAAATCTTTCAACATATGTTCGAATTCCATTAAAATATGGTTGATACAAGAACTGCCAATAACATGCTGTTTAAATTTACAATGCAGACCGTTGACTCATTGTGGGGCTTCTTATCTGTAATATTCAAGTAAAAAATGTGTTTACGTGGTACTCATTTTTAATTAGTGGATTAATTTAATTAATAACGTTGACATTTACTAGAAATTTACATAAAGTGATAGAGATGTTTTGACCAATAATGCAAATACAGTTTCCTTTCTTCAGAGCTAAGCGTGTAACCTGATGAAAAGTCACCTGTACAGGTGATCTCATTAAATAGACTTAATGACCTGCATCAATTGGTTGCCTCTTATCTTATCAACGGAAAAAAATAGATGAATATCTGTTTAGAAATTGAACTGCAATCATGATAAACCGGAAGAAAATGTTCTCAGTGTATTATGGATTATAATCCTCTTCCTCCTACTTCTACTTCATCTTTTCCTTCTTCTTCTTTTTCGTTTTCTTCTTCTCCTTCTGCCACTGCTGCTACTTCTACAACAACAACAACAACAACAACAACAACCACTACTACTACTACTACTACTACTACTACTTTGAATTTCATTTTGCTACAACTTTTTTAATAATAAAATAAATTGTTTCACTCACCAGAGCACTTTTTTGTAAGCTCTTTGCGCATGGCTCTTTGGCAAACAGGATCTACATGAGT
This sequence comes from Octopus sinensis, assembly GCF_006345805.1. NCBI lineage: Eukaryota > Metazoa > Mollusca > Cephalopoda > Octopoda > Octopodidae > Octopus > Octopus sinensis. The sequence continues at coordinate 20,793 of NW_021837037.1, read as the reverse complement.
AATACAGATTTCATACAACTCTAGACGTCTGTAAGATAAAAACATATCAAGTATTACCAATTATAGAGAGAAGGCAACGGTCAATATAGTTTCTTTTTTTTTATATCAGAATATGTAAGCATAGAATTCAGAACTACTCTTGTCATCGTGGAGGCAAATTGCCCAGTGGTAAGGGCAGCGCACTCGCGGTTGTAGGATCGCGGTTTCGATTCCCAGACCGGGCGTTGCGAATGTTTATTGAGCAAAAACGCTTACAGCTACATGAGGTTCCCTGCAGGAGTGGTGCCACCCCCTGCTGTAATTTTTCGCCACAACTTTTCTCACTCTTTCTTCCTGTTTATGTTGTACCCATATTTCAAAGGACCGGCCTTGTCACATTCTTTATCACACTGAATCACCCCGAGAAATACGTGAAGGATACACGTCTGTGGAGTGCTCAGCCACTTGCACGTTAATTTCATGAGCAGGCTGCTCCGTTGATCGGATCAACTGGAACACAGGTCGTCGTAACCTACGGAGTGCCTCTATACTTGTCTTCAAGATCTACCTCCCGGTTTTTAGTATAAGAAACATTGGTTTCAAATTTATATAGTCCTTGTGCAACACTGGTAGATAGTTTGTCGACCCTGACAAGATGGAATCCAAAATCGAACTCAGCTGAATGGGAAACTAAGAACGTAAAGACGGGCAAAATATCGCTAAGGATTTTGCATTTTGTATTTACGATTCTCCAAGCCCACCGCCTTACAATATTTGAAGTATTGATTTCAAATTTTGGTACCAGACCAAATTATTGCTTTTTCTTTGTATCTTTTTTGTTGGTGTGTTGGTAGCCGATTACCTTGACCCTAGGTCTCAACTGGTACGTAACTTATTGACATCGGAATGGAGAAGCCGATCCCGGCTCCATTTCAATGCGGAACATAAAGACGGATAAAATGCCACTAAGCATTTGGTGTGGCGTGCTAACAATTCGGTCGGCTCATCTTACAATATCAGAAATATTGGGTTGTCCAGAAAGTTCGTGCCGATTTACAGTAGCTTACATTTCGACTTTTTTTAGAACATGGTTGAGTGCATAAAATAGGATTTGACTACACCTCCATTTAGAGCACAGTTTCAGGTATATTTTCGTGGAAGAAGGTTTATATTCCTGTAACCTGCGTTAATTCTGTAACCCTTTAAAATGGAAGGTAAGAAAGTTCATTTCTGGCAGTTGAGGCTTTGAGAACCAGACAAGAATTGCTGCAGCTCGGCCGGGATGTGTTACCCCAACCTCCATATTCACCAGATATTGCTCCTTCGGATTTCCACTTATTCAGGTCTAGTCTTACTGGTAAAAATTTCAATTCCTTGGATGACGGAAAAAGATACCTTGATGAATTCTTTGCCGCGAAACAACCTCAATTCTGGGAAGATGGTATTTTCAAGTCAATGGAAAGAGGGAGACCCATTGTGCAAGAAAATGTTTTATATTTAGTAGATTAAAAATGTAATTGCCCTTTTGCTTTTCTTTAAAATCCGCAAAAACTTTCCGGACAACCCATAGTTAAAATTCTGTGGGCGATTCACTTTTATCAGAATATCATCTTTATATTACTGTGGTGGAAATAACGTTAATTAGAAATACAAAGACATTTATCTAAATAATAGTTGACAAAAGTAACACGCAAGCCTATGATCGAAATTATTTGAATTCTTCTTAATCAGGCGAAATCCTAACGTATGAATGGGTGTTGAATCAAAGGCTCGAGTAATTTATCTTTCAAATCCGGTCTTAAATACTTACAATCCTTTAAAATGTTTTAGACTGAAGGCCGCGGCCATGCTGGGGCACCACGAGCAAATGCTATAATATTTTGTTTCGGGAATAGATTGATGGAAAATTTAACCACCTGGTGGCGGAACACATTTTTTTGTTCCTCTGTGTGTAATACATTACAAACAATTGATTTTGTGAAACGAAGTTGCAAATATGAACGATAGTACTATAAAAGAAATACAAATATTAGTACCAAAAGGAGAAAAAGATACCTGCAGAAATGAATGTCGGGAGTCTTTACAGGATAAGTTAGCAGAGCGTATTTGCACTCTTTCTCGGCTACTGTCATGCAGACTTTGGAGGCTGTGGCACCTACAATTTTAAGAATTACATATTATTCAACTAAATTTATTTTCTAATTCATTGGTAACGCAGTAATAATTATTTACATTATTTACATTTGATTGATATTTGTCCTCATCTTGTTTGGAATCCTTTTTTGTACGATCGTCCATTGCTACATTTATGGTTTAATATTCATTTTTACGATATCTTGCCGAATTTCCTTTGTAAATTTAACGGAATGTATATATTTTACGTGTTCTGAGCATATAGCCAGTGGATATATTAGCTCTATTCCTTCCAAAGTATTGACTTCTATGTTAGATTTCATATATCTGGCATGTGGCTTTGAGGAGGGATGTTAAAAACCGATACCTTTTATATCAAATCGCAGAATGTAGAAAAAGTTTATGAAATATATAACACATTTACAAGAATAAAAATGATCTAATAATAAAAAGGTATTGAAACTCTTCTGGTAGGTAAGCGTCTAAAATTAAAACATTCAAAGTGACCACAATTTAAGATACTTCAATCCAGTAATAATAACATATATATACATATAAATATATGCATATACATATACGTATACATAGGTACAGGCATAAACATGCAATTACATATCAACTGAACCACAAAAGTGATACCATAAACGTACGAAATAGAGAAACGGTTCTTTCCTAATGACAAATCGCCATATCCTTAAACATGTTTGACGTCACGTGATGATGCAGTGTCTTGGATAAAAAAAATGACCTCAGTATCTCGTGTGACCACTGTTAGCGTTGATTACCAGCAGGCAACCTCTGTACACTAAATGCGCAAAAACGATTGATGTAGTTCATTGGGATAACAGCCCAGGCACTGTTAAAGTTTCAGTGATTTGTACCGTAGTTGCCGGCGTTGGACGGATGTCATTTAGCCTTCATTGGATTTCGCCCCACAGGTGTTTTATGTGGTTCACGTCCAGACATAGGACAGGCCATGGTAGTGCCTGGAAATTATGCTGTTGGAGGAGGTATGTTATCAGCCTAGCAGTAGGGGCACGGGCGTTGTCTTATTGGAACGCGTGATTCCCATGATTGGCAAATTATGGCAAAATGTGAGGTCTTAAAATTTGGTCAATCTAGCAAGCAACAGCTATTTAATTGCCCCGTCCTTGACCGATGTCTTGGAAGGCCACCGGTCAAAGTTTCTAGTTGAGTTCAATCCAGTCACATACCATGATGCTCTATCCTGCCCACGAGTCTCTCGCCACCACACAGCCATCGCCATGACAATCACGCCTTCTCCAAATACTAGCACTGCCATCTGCCACAGAAATGCAATATCGACATTCGTCAGAAAAGACTGTCTGAGATTACTCAAGGGCGAAGATCACCAGTTCTGACGTGTTGAAACGGACTGCAGGCGTACCCGCTGGTGATGATCTAGGGCGATGGGGCCACTATTAGGACGTCAAACAGCCTCTGCACAAATGGTTCTGTGGTGAGTCATTAGGGCCGGCCCAGCTGATTCATTTACCCTCCAGTATTGGACCTACAAGTGGTGCCGGTGTAGGTGGCGTTCTTCACGGGCCGACGAAACTCAGGGTGGGCCACTGCGTGCACATTTATTTTTGCAGTTTGGGGCATTGTATCCCTCTTCCAGAGGCTCAATAGTTCGAATGATGCAGTTCAAATCTCTAGTAATGATCCAAGTACATTGACTACTCTGGAGATATGCGAAGGCTTTCTCGAGCTGATGTATATATATATATATATATATATATATATATATATATATATATATATATATAGGTGTGTGTGTATGTGCGTGTGAGTGTGTGCATGTATATGTATATATATATATGACCACTCCCCTAAGAACAATAGCTTGTGCCCTGTTTATCACCTAAATACCAAATTACCCCCAAAACGCCCCCCACCACAATCCCATTAAATCTGCCTAAATGTATAAATACCAGACCTTATTTTGACAGCCAGCTTCCTGAAGATTTCATCTGAATGAAACAGTTCTAGTCCTGTAGAAGCTCCTTCTATAAAATAAATTACTTTACTCTGCTATGTATATATATATATATATATATATATATATATGAACGTATAAAATACATATATCTACATATTTACATACATTCATGCATACATGCATACATACATACATACATACGTATGTGTGTGTTAAATATAATGTGTCAAAATGAGACAAGGCCAAGGGTGTGTGGAATTTTCAAACATACAAACGGATATTCAATTCATTTAAACATGTAAGCATTAACAAGAGAACGTGTACAAAGAAAACATTGTTTCGCGCATAGCTCTTCGTCTGGAAGGAGAAAGTGAAATGTCCAAAGAAGAAAAAAAAATCGCTAACGTCACCTGTCTATCTATGTATATATCTATCTAGATATACATACATAGAGTCATGCATACTATGTGTGTGTGTGTGTGTACATACACACCTACATACATATATGCATGCAATCAAGCATACAAACCTATATAAACACATGTATGCATTTGCATGCGCCTGCTTCTACCTGGTGTCTGTGAACCGTCATTTATGAGCGCTGTTTTATGAAGTAACACCTTACCGCAAATTACAGATAATATGAATAGAATTCTTTTCATTGTAGATTAGTTCTTTTCGTCAGCTTTCTACATACGTGGTGTTGCTCTATGTACTACGCAGGAGTTTGTCTTTAGGCTTGAAAAACATGTAACAGATGTTCGTTTCATTATAACCTAGCAACAACTATTCTACCGTTATTTATTACGTGGTATTATATTATGATTGAAATTGTATTTTAACTTGCCACGAATTAAACGTGTCGATATTTAGAAGTAAATCTTCACACACATGTAGCGCTGATTTTTTGGTTTTTGTTTTCTTTGCACTTTGTGTGTGAACATGCCCTTGTTGGCCAGTGCTATGTTTCCGGGTTCAGTCCCACTTTGCATTTAGGGTTCGTGTTTGCTACGTTAGAATCAGCACGACCAAACTTTTCTGAGTGCATTTTGGTAAACAGAATCGAAAAAAAGACCTTCATATACATATTCATAGATATATATCCATATGTGTGTGTACGTGTGTGTGTGCATATATATATTTTTTCTAGCTTCAGCTCAGTGCTGCGGCCATGCTGATGCACCGCCGTTGTCTGTGGGGCTTTTAGGTGTTTTCACTCAATAAACGCACACAACGCCCGGTCTGAGAATCGACCCCGCGGTCCTCTGACCGCGAGTCCAATGCCCTAACCACTGGGCCATATACACACACACATGCATGCATATATATGTGTGTGTGTACTTATATATATATGTGTGTGTTGACTTGGATAAGTAACATACAGCTAGGAATAGCTTTGTACAAATAGAATTGGACGACCGCTCTTTAGTTCGGTGCCATATGGCGTCTGCAGCCTACTTTAAAATAAGTTTTGTTTTACCTTATTAACGCAATGATACTTAAGTCATTAAAGGTTTTGTCCAGAAAATATTCCAGAAAATGTTGCGAAGGCAGAATTCCTTCAAGTACTACGATTAAGAATGCCGCTAATATTATCCCTGGACCATTGGGTTAAACAACATCCTACACTTTGTGTTACACTGCAGCATTTTGGTTGTTGAAATATACATATGAAAACACACATAGCCACATTAGCAGTTTCAATCGCTTTCATATACGAGTCTAATATTAACTGAATTATTGCTGCCAGTCTCACTTTAAAAATGATAATATCGTTTGACAATCAGTAGCGACAGATAACAATAAAGTTAAATCTCTTGTAGAGGATGGAGGTGAGTTACATTTCTTTTTCAAATGATAACAACATCAAGCACTAGATGTATGAATACGCGATAAATACATGTAAATACGTAACCACTAGATATAATGTAATTGCTAACCTGGAAGAACACATTGGTTATGTGTCATGCAGCGATAATGGTAAGCGAAATTAGAGAGGAATATTTGAGATATATTATATTAGAATTACTGGATTTAAGAGAAAGTTACCCTGAAATGACTCTGCGATGTACGAGACGTATAGCGATTCAAGTGGAACAGGAGCCAAGATATCGATGTTAATAGATGTTTCAAGCAGGACAGAGAAAAACTGGTGCTATGTAGAAATGTAGGTATTATAGAATTTATATTCGGTATTGGTTGTGAGTGTATGTATATATGTGTGTGGATGAATATATATATGAATGTGTATGTCGGGATGTCTACTTTTGTGTTAGCTTCTTCGTCATGGTCAAAAGAAACGTTTCCCTCTGAATGACATCAGTAAGTAAAGTAGCTACATTCTAACAATTTTGCATACGTACAGCCGCATTATCGACTCCATACTCTACAAAAGTATCCAACAGTCTTTGGTCCACTTACACATTTTATTAGCGAAAAGACAAAAGTACAGAATACTCAAAATTTGTTGTTGCTGACTTTTATACGTACCTGATGGAGAAATATTTCATTTCCTATAATGCTGTGGTAAAGTTTCAAGGTCTCTTGATACTATCATTGGTGTTATTAAAACCAAGAAATAGTTAGCAAAACCATCACAAGAATGCGTAGTATTAATGTGAAAGTCATTCAATAATCTGTTGTGTCTGGGGAGAGTCATTTTCTTTTTGTGCCTTCTTATGTAAAACACTCACTGCTAAATTTTCTACTTATTTCTTATTTTATTGTCCTTAAATTTTCGTTGCGTCTTGCAATATTTTCAATAGTTTTGACGCATTTAATATTACTGCGAATAACTTAATCAAATTCTAAATGAAATGAATAATAGCAACGCCTTTCAATTTTTAGTTGTTTCATTCATTAGGCTGTTGTCATCCGGAGGCACCAACTTGAAGAGTTTTAGTCGATCGAATATCTCCCAGTGTATTGTATTTTGTTTTTAAACTTGGTGTTTATGATATCCTTAGCTTTCACTTGACTGCGGGGTTTTGCGTTCGTAAATGCACGAACACTGATTGTTATGTGGTGGCAAGCGTAAAAAATGCACACATATGCACACAAAAATACACACACACATTCAAACAAACACACACATTCAAACACTCACACGTATACATATGTCACTCAGATATAATCGATTGATAACTAATGAACAACAAATATCTGTATCCTGGAATCGATAGTGATTGCACAGATGGTGTTTTGAAAATATTTTAACGTTCCAGGAAATTTTATCTTAGTTAACCACGCTACCTTAAATGCTTAGCACTTGAAATAATGGAAACATTTTAACTACGGTCTGCCGGTGGACATCAGTTAAAAATATATATATATAAATTGATCAAAATAAAAACATGATGCCAAGGATTCAGCGGTACATATGTTTCGGGCCTTTATTAGACAGATTTATAACAATGCATAATGTATGTCTGTGGCCTTCTTCAGCCGCGCACAACAGCTTCCACAAGGACATGTGTTACATCAAAAATTCTTGGTTGGGGATGCAAATCCTCTCATTCGCGTACGACATAATGAGTCAACAGCATAGAATTGAAGCGTCCATCTCTTCCTTCTCTCAATGTAGAATGAGGAAATTTGGATGTTGAAGTAATGTAAATAAATAAATACATATATAGAAGTGAAGATGGAGAGGCGAGAATTCAGGACGAGGGATAAAAAATGTATGTATAAAAAGTGTAAGTATAGAAAAATATAAAAATGTAGTGTATAAAGATATAAAGGGATATAAGGAGATGTAAAGGGGGTATAAAGAATATAAAGAAATATAAATGAATGTAAAGGCATAAGGTTATAAAGTAAAGATAGAAATAGAAATAAAAGTAAAAAGTAAAAAAATAAGAGTAAAAAGTAAAAAAATAAAAAGTAACAAAATAAAAATAGGAATAAACATGATAAAAAAGTAAAAAAATATAAAGAAATATAAAGATAAGGGATGTATAGAGGTTAGGGACCAAACATGGTGGTCAGGAGATTGATAAAGTCTAGTTGTAGAAGTTGTCTGGGGACCTAGTGTGTTGTAAATCAGAGCTGTTGAGCGTTTAATCTAGTTCTTTGAATTAATTGGTCATCTTGTACATACATACCATCATGGATACATACACCCATATACACGAGCACATATACGCGCGCATACACGGCTCCAAGCCTATAAGCATACACACGCACTCACGTGTAAACATGTACATAAACACACATACACCCACACGCACGCGCGTACATATACATACATACAACAGAATATCCGCATGTATACACGGACATTATACGTGTACACACCCATATATACATATGTGCGTCCATTCTTACATACACATACACATATGCCCACGCTTCCAGGTTTAGATATAAGATATTAAAGGATGTATATAAGAACTTATGTAAAGAATCACGCACTCACGTCCACACGTGCACGCACACATGGCTGTGTGTTCATATGTGCGTGCACATATACACTTACATACACACACAGAGACATACGCGCATATGGGTATAGCTATAGGTATTAAAAGATGTATACAAATAGGTGTAAACATATGAGTATAAGAAAACATGTAAAAAAATGTAAAGAAATACGGGGTATGCACATCCAGACGTAGATGTTTACTCGTACATATGTACACATATGTATACGTATACATACGTACACGGACGCTCGTATAATCATAAAGCGGATCCATAGGTAAGTAAATAAGGGATAAGCAAAAAAAATAGACATATATAGAGGTATAAAGCGATAAGTTAGGGGTAAGAATGAGGGTAAGAGTAAAAATTAGAAATAAAAGTAAGAAATACAATATAAAATAAGAAATATAATGTAAAAGTTAGAGATGAAGTATAAAAATTATAAAAATTATAAGAATTAAGATAACGGATGAAAATAAAAATGAGAATAAAGGTAAAGTGAAATAGAACAGGATAAAGCAACATAAAAGTAAAAATAAAAAGAAAATAAAATAAAAATATAATCTTTTAAAGTTTAACATGAGATGAAGTGGAGTATAAGTGGAGCTTGGCGGTGTGCGTTCAACATCCGAGTTAGAAATGTGAAAGGGTGTAGATATAGGGAAATAAAGAGACTATATAGGAAGGATATGGGTGTAGGAGAAAAAATATGTAGGGAAAAAAGACATATATGGGAGACAAAATGTGCATATATAGGAGGAAAATGCAGGGAAACGTATATGCACATACACACACCCACACACATACACACACACACACATATATATATATATATATATATACATATACATACACATATGTGCACATACATATATATATATATATACGCACACATATACGCACATACAGGCACATATAGGAAAGCGGGATGTGCTGGAGTCGACAGGTTGCACCGGGTGGGAGGAAATTGCATGGGAGAGTTGGTATAATAACCTAAGTTTTGTAGTATTTGAAAGTATTAATAAGTTTGTGTATACAGGATGGTTTGAACTCTGACCTTTTGTTAATAAGATTGTGTTTGTCTTTGAATTTCAAGATGTTCAGGAGTTCTACGCAACATAGTTGGCATCCTGCTCTATTATTTAAATAAGGTGCAGCTGATCCGATGATGGACCACCTGAGTTTGAAGCCTCTGCATTTGTCTTTTAATTCCCAAATTTTTTTAGAAAGGGAGGTGCTGTTAGCCTTATGTCTGTGCTTCAGCGAGGACCGGTGGTTGTAGTATCTGGATTTCCAGGAGGTTGAGCAACCTATGTAGGTGAGTGTGTTAAACGGGTACTCACCTCACATGAATATATTACGTTTTTCGCCCTACATACGCCCTGTAGCGGGCACTCTGATGCACATATGCAGTTGCATTGAATTGCATTATTCGGTCGTGTGCTGCTAATCCCAGGCGGAGGTGTTGCAATACGAGTGGGGGCGTTGATATCCTCCTGGTTGTTGATGGGTGTAGTATTTCCTCTGTTGTGTTGGCAGGTGTTATTACTAACTGTTTGGGTAATATGGCTGCCAGTCTGATTATATTGTCTACTATCTGGATGAGGGGGGTTCGGTTGGTCGCTATAGCTTGCTCTTGATCTAGCTGTTCTAATATTAATATAGTTATGTTTAGCTATGAGGCAGCTCTTGTTGGGCAGGGTAGAGTAGGAAATCCTAATGGTTTTGTTGGAGAAGATGCTTCTATACTTATGGGTGGGTGGGAAGTTGTTGGAAATGATAGAGAATATTCTCTTACATAACGTACCCCTACCTGCTAAGTTGTATGGTATGTTGAACCATATATATTTGCGTAATCGACTATTATCCCTTCTATTTCTCCTAATAGGATCTATATTGCTCTCGTCGAGAGGGTTACTATTGTGTGCTATTCTATTAGTTCGCCTATTTCCTATACGTTGTTTGGAGTTTAAATTAGAATTATCGCTAGTGTGAGTTGAGTGCGGAGTTCGATTATAATTGGGAGTTTTATGGCCGACGGACGTTCTCGGGTGGTCTACATATGATATTCTCTGGTTATACCCAGCACTATAGAGAGCCTGGTTGTAGTGTTGTGCGTGATTATTGAAAATTTCTCTATTAGAGGATAGTTTTGTAAGCCTGTCTGAGATGGCTTGGACCGTGGTGCTAATTATACAGGGTGGATGGTTGGAAGAGGTATGGATGTATTTGGTAGTTTCTTCGGGTTTCCTATACGGGTGGTGAAGGTGCTTATTCAAGTCTAACGTAACATCTAAGAAGTTTACTATTTTAGTATTGGTCATAAATTCTAGTTTAAGATTGAAGGATTTGAAAAAAAGCCTGATCTTTTTCTAATTCTTTCTAGTTTACTCCTATTGTTGGTGGGGTATATGAAGAGAGCGTCATCTCTGTATAGACCCCCCTGAAGATCCGGTACCTCGGAGAAAAGCTTCTTGAGCAGGTAGGCCCCGACCAAGTCAGTCACCTGAGCTGAATCGCTCGAGCCCATAGCCACATCAAAATTGTCGGGGGTATCGGATCTGGTCCAAAGTCTACCGTCGAATTCTATTATGGTTTTTCTAGCTAATAGTATTATGTCAATTTTTTCTCTGTCTATGAGCGAAAGGTTGCGGGCAAATATAAGGGATTTGTTAAGTAAGATGGGGGATATACTGGCGTAGTAGCTAGCTATGTCGAATTGGATGAATGAGTAGTTGGGTCTATTGGTGATTGTGTTAAACCATTCTAGCACATCGTCGGTGTTAATCCATAGTTGGAGTGGGATGTGGGGTTTGATGCGTGGGATCACCTTGTCCAGGATAGTCTTGCTGAGTCTGCCGATATCCGATTTAGTCGGACAGATTAATCGTACTCCTACATTATCCGGGAAGTCTTTCTTATGGTCTTCAATAGTAATTTTGGGTACTTGTGGTTTGATAGGTTCCGTTCTGTCCAGGAGGTCTAATTTGCTCATAACTTCCTTGATTTTGTAGTTAATTTCCTTAAGGTTATCCGTAGAAGTAGTTTTATATTTTTTGCTAAGTTCCCTCATGATGAGCGATTTGTAGGTTTGGTAGTCTAACCTATACCAGTTCCCAGTCTTGTCGGCGGGTATGATAAGACTATCATCGTTCCTAAGTGAATGCAGGAAATATTTAAGGCTCCTTAAGTGGGTGTTGGAAATGGTCTTATGCTTACTAATGTTGATGTTGGTAATGAGGTCGATTAAGTCTGTTTCAAAATTTTCCAGTGCGTAGTTAGAGGGTGGGTATCTTCTGCTTTTAAATATCTTCCTGTGTGCTATTTCTTCTTGGTTAGAGTTGGGGTTGCTTTTCCCCGGGTTATCGAAATGGTAAGCCGCCCACGTGATTCTTCTAATAAAGTCTGTGGTCCGGTGGATGAGGGTCGTCATGTAAGTTTTGTCGGAGTGGAGAGGTATGTCCTGGGAGAGAAGTTTGTGTGAATCCTTTGAATCTTCATGCTTGGGTTCGTCAAGTACTAAAGGTTGTCGCGGTTACGTGGGATCAGATCATAGTGACAACGTAGGTGAGTTGAGTATAGAAATTCGGGGTGAGTACTTGATAATTATAAGAACCTGTGTATACCGTTTGGTGGTGTAGATGGTGGAGTAAATTGATCAAAATAAAAACATGATGCCAAGGATTCAGCGGTACATATGTTTCGGGCCTTTATTAGACAGATTTATAACAATGCATAATGTATGTCTGTGGCCTTCTTCAGCCGCGCACAACAGCTTCCACAAGGACATGTGTTACATCAAAAATTCTTGGTTGGGGATGCAAATCCTCTCATTCGCGTACGACATAATGAGTCAACAGCATAGAATTGAAGCGTCCATCTCTTCTTCTCTCAATGTAGAATGAGGAAATTGGATGTTGAAGTAATGTAAATAAATAAATACATATATAGACGTGAAGATGGAGGGGCGAGAATTCAGGACGAGGGATAAAAAATGTATGTATAAAAAGTGTAAGTATAGAAAAATATAAAAATGTAGAGTATAAAGATATAAAGGGATATAAGGAGATGTAAAGGGGGTATAAAGAATATAAAGAAATATAAAGAAATATAAATGAATGTAAAGGCATAAGGTTATAAAGTAAAGATAGAAATAGAAATAAAAGTAAAAAGTAAAAAAATAAGAGTAAAACGTAAAAAAATAAAAAGTAAAAAAATAAAAATAGGAATAAACATGATACACAGGTGCTTATAATTATCAAGTACTCACCCCGAATTTCTATATATATATATATATATATATATATGCACATGTATATACATGCCTGTAAACATACATGCATACAAATACACATGTGCGTGTGTGTCTGTGTAGTTTCGAAGATGTGGGGATGGGAAGTGGTCAGTGCTAGTGTGTGCGTCGTGGTGTGATGTGATGTGATGCGTTGTGTGGTATCGTGGGTTGTGGTGTAGCCTGCGTAGACGGAGAAATTGGAAATAGGGGACGAAAAGCTCGGTGCGTTTAGTGTGAGAGGAGGGGAAGTTGATGTGTGAGTGTGAGTCTGTGTTTGATGTAGATGGAGGTTGTGTGAGTGGAGTAATGAATGCTCATTGAAATGTCAAGGGGACAGAGGTGTCAGAGATAGTGCAGTGGATGTGGAGGGTAGGATGGAAAGATTTGATAAAAGAGTGGAAGGAGTCTAGATGCTCGCGGAAGAGTGAATTCGTACCGATACAGTCGTCAATATAAGGGCCGTTTAGTTCGGGAGTTTGGCCAGTGAAACTTGAGCATATTTGGGCCTCAACGTAACCAACGAACAGGTTCGAATAATTGGGGTCCATTCTCATTCCAATGTCCACTACCGAGCTGCTGGTAGAAATTACCAGCGAACGAGAAGCGGTTGAGAGGGAGGACAAGTTCGGCCAGACGAACGAGTGAGGATGTTTCGGGTTAGGTGTTGTGTTGAAGGTCAAGGAAATTTTGGAGTGCATGCAGCTCTACGTGGTGAGGGATCACTGTGTAATGGCCCTGGAAGTCGAGAGTTAAGAGAAGTTTAGAGGGGCCAGTAAAAATCTCACAAGTAAAGGTGTTGTAACTCCTTGTTTATAAAGGTAGAAACTTCGTTTTTACGTTGAATATTTTGTATAATATGAATAAAAAAATAGATTTAACGCAGGTGTAATCAAATATTTTTACTTTCGACACATGTAATATTACTCTATAATCAATTCACATAAGTTTAGGATAGGTTTTTCAAACACAAATTATCTCTTCTCATAATAACAAGCTGTTAAATATTAATACATTTACTAATACTAACGTTAATTTAGCTAATACCATCCAACCCTCTAGAAATATTAATAACAAGGTTATTGTATCTGAAGTCAATTCCAACAGAATTAAGTTTATGTCAAGTAACTCTAAGATTAAAAATTCTATATACCAGTGTATAATCAGTACTCGTAATAAAGTACGACTTTACATTGGAAGCACATCGTTAGAGTTATCTAAAAGAATTTCTATCCATTACTCAACATTTAGGGATAGAAATAAACGGAATAGTACCGGTCTCAGCAAATTGATTTGGGATTTAAAAGACCACAATGAACAACTTCATTTAGAATGGTTCATTCTCTCAATTTCGATACCATATGACAAAGGCAAGAAATTCTGTCTTCTCTGCAATTCTGAGCTATTTTTCATTATGTTTTCTAAAAATACTGTACTAAACACAGTTATAGAGCGAGCATACATATGTAAGCATTGGCAAAAACATACATTTAGTGCATATAAGTAGTCTCTATCATTATATATAATTTAATCTTTAATTTCCTTTATATTTAACGTTCACTATTAATATCCCTACTGTTTCTGTTAGCTACTTATGACGTTATATCATATGACGTTTTTTAAACAATATTAATAGCGTTCTGTCTATCGCTATACGAATCCATCATTTTTTGCTAAAATATATTATTGACGAGTTTCGTTTTTTTTACTTTCCTCAGGAGAAGATTGCATTGTTTATACCATTTATTCTTTTGAATAGTATTAGTGGTATTTTCGAAACATGTGTCGTAAGTAAAAATATTTGATTACTCCTGCGTTAACTCCATTTTTTTATTCATATATATATATATATATATGTATATATATATATATATATATAATATATATATATGTATATATATATATATATATATATATATATATATATATATATATATATATATATATATATATATATATATATATATATATATATGTATATAACGGGATGCTTTATGAAAATAAACAAAAGACGATGGCAGGTGGAATACAAACAAACAATTGTATTTGTATGGCGCTCAGGAATATAAATTAAACAAGTCTTTTACGTTTCGAGCCTACGCTCTTCAACAGAAAGATACACGGAAAAGAAATACAGAAATAAACGAGGAGAAAAAAACTGCGTGCAGAGGCTAGCGAATCAACATTATATATATATAAGGTTGAACAAGAACATACGAGTTGAAATATATGGTAAACTTCAAGGTAGAAAATGCTAAGATAATTTTATAAAAAACATTTCAATACCGGTTTCAGTCATTGGGACGTTTTCAACTGTAAGTATGGTAAAAAATTATATTTCGGAAAAATTAACCGAAAAGATTTTTTTAAGAGAATATTTGCATATTATTAAAAAAGAAGGGGAACTTTCCTTGTTTCTGAGGAGAATAAATAGGGAGTACAATGTTAGTAATAGGATACCTATCATAGTTGTCGCGCATTATTCTTTTGCTTCTCGTTCTCCTCCTCCTTCTTCTTCTTCTTCTTCTTCTTCTTCTCTGCCAAGAATTCACAACGTCCTTGAACCCACAAGAATTTACATGAGAAATAGAGGCAGGGAGAAACAAAGAAAATGCCCCTTGTTCTCGAATACTTTGCAATATTCATTTAAATAATCTTTTCACTTAATTTTTCAAAAATTAATTGCTTTCCATACTTACATTTGAAGAAGACCCAATGACCGAAACCGGTACTGAAATGCTTTTTTTATAAAATTACTTTAGCATTTTCTACCTTGACATGTTTCCAAATGTATACATATACATATATATAGCGAATCTTTTAACGTTCTCGGACTTTTATTTGCAAGACGAATTCCAAATGAGGGAGGAGCAATGGGGCCGTTATATAGTTGCGGAAGGTTACTATTTCGAAGGAGATAATGTTTAAATTATTTTCTACTCTAGGCACAAGGCCCGAAATTTTGGGGGAGGACCAGTCGATTAGAACGACACTAGTACGCAACTGGTACTTAATTTGTAGACCCTGAAAAGATGAAATGCAAATCCGACCTCGGCGGAATTTGAACTCAAAACGTAAAAACAGACGAAATACCTATTTCTTTACTACCCACAAGGTACTAAACACAAAGAGGGTACAAACAAGGACAGGAAGATGGAGGAGTTACAACCGTGATTCGTGGTCTGCTACCACAACAGCTCCTTTATAGGATCCTGTTTGCTCAAGACAACATCAGGAGGAACCACGTCCGGTTTCGGCCCTTACTCCTCTACCGTTTTGACGTGGCGCTCCCCCCTTCGGAGGTGTCTTCACCTCTGGTGTTGGGTGCATGTCTTCTTTCTTCTGTTCCATGGCCTCTTCGATGTATCGTCAGCGAGTGTCAGCCGGTGACTGACTGTCTTGTCAAATTTTTCCCTTCAAAAACCTGCCGCATTGGATCCAGCAGGCAGCCCCAGCAAGTTGTCACGTGACAATGTCTCACCTTAACTGACTAGTGAAGGCGCGTAGTTTTAGCCCGCACTTTTTCTAAACGACCGTCACATGACAGGCAGTCCCAGCAAGTCAATTATACCGTCTCCAGTGCGTAACTGGTACTTAATTTATCGACCCTCAAGGGATGAAAGGCAAAGTCGAACTCGGTGGAATTTGAACTCAGAACCTAACAGCAGACGAAGTACCGCTAAGTATTGCGCCCGGCGTGGTAACGTTTCTGCCAGCTCGCCGCCTTAGATGATGATGTTTAAATTGAGGTAAACATGTAATTCAATAAATAAATATATAACAGAATAGTCCTCGAACATTTTGAGATTAAACATATGTCAGAAAGCAATTGATTTCAAATTTTGCCATGCAAATAATGTAGAGTTAATGCAGTAATAGATTGAAAATAAACATCATATTGCAATGACAATAAATGTAAAGTGATTTAGTATTGACGCGAAATAGATATATTTCTTGACATGATTATAAAAATAAAATTTCGAAGTACTTTATATACAGAAGATTTGTGTACGTACCATACAAAACAAGCAAAAATGACTGTTACAAGCTTATTATATTTAATAGCCTCGCACAGTGCATATGTTCGAATTCCACTAAAATATGGCCCATACAGGAACAGCCAATAAGATACTGTTTAATGTTAGAATGCATGGTGCTGAGTTGGGTTCTGGCAGGTCATCTGAAGAATTCAAGACAAAAAATATGTTAATCAGTAATACATTTAAAACTGACGGACATATTTCATTAATATCGTTGCTATTTTCTAGAAAATTATATGTTTGTTCCTTCTCGAGCCTTACCTGGTTCATAAGGATCGCTTTCTCGGTTTCCTTGGCGTATAGTTTCCCCACCTGCGACGGACCGGCTCCTGTCGCAGGTGAGCTGCAAGAGGAAAGACAGAGAAAGTTGTGGCGAGAGAGTCAGAAGAATTTCGCCGTTACCTTCTGCCGGAGGTGCATGGAGCTTAGTTGCTTCGCTCATAAATACACACGTCGCCCTGTCTAAGATTCGAACCCGCGATCCTCGACTACGAGTCCGCTGCTCTAACAACTAGACCATATGCCCACAGGAAATTATATACAGTATGAGAATGGTCTCGCCCAATAATGCAAACATAGTTTTCTTTCGTCAGAGCACTGCGTCTAACCTGGGGGAATAGCTCACAGACAGAAGAGAGCTTGACGTAGAGTTAATGAACTGCAAAAATAAGTTGGAATTTATGATATATATATATATATATATAATATATATATATATATATATAATATATATGCATACATATATATATGCATATATATATATATGCTTATATATATATATATATATATATATATATATATATATATATACATATATACATATACATATATATGTATCAAATTAAATAAAAAAACAGGACACAAAGGATGTCGCGGTACACATGTTTACCGCGACACACTTGTGTCCTGTTATTTATTTAATTTGATACATATATCCTCTCACATCTGCCATTAGCTGGCATATACAGGTGCACGTACGTTTATCAAGTATTCACCCTCAATTTATTGTACCTACCTTACATATACATACATATATATATATATATATATATATATAATATATATATATATATATATAGATATATATATATATATACATATATATATATATATGCATATAGACAACATGAAATCTAACCCCAGAGCTTTCTACAGGTATGCAAAAGAAACAGCTACGGTGCACTGTAGGGTAGGGCCACTTCTTGAAAATGATGGCACACTCACAGGAAATCCAATGAGGGTAAGTGAAATACTAAATGAGCTATTCAAATGTATTTTCCCTCTACCCCTAGGGCATTTTGAAGTCACCAATCCAACTAACTTCTTTACCACTGCAGATATAAAATCGGGACAGCAATGATTGATGAAATGAAAACAAACTCAGCAACAAGCCACGATGGTTACCCAGCTATCCTTCTAAAAGTATGTAAGAGAGTCCTAGCAAGACCACTGCAGTTCCTCTTTC